>NC_133352.1:900000-1000000 GCF_030506205.2 Paramisgurnus dabryanus
ATTTTAAAGATTATTTTTAGTTTTTTGCAATTTTCGGCCATTTCTGATGAAAATTTTAATATAACCCCAATAGAACTTTTTGTTCAGAAGGTAATGCATTGTTCTTCCTATGGTGTTTTCGAGTTGATCGGAATAACGCTCGCGGAGATATTCGCACATGTTTTTTAAGTGCTGTTTTGCTGCGCAGGGCTAACCGTAAGGCGAAATCTGGCATGTTTGGTATCGTTGGACTCGGCGACTACTCAGGACTCCTAAAAATCAAGTCCCATCAAAATACGTTAATCGCAGCCAAAGTTATAGGTGTATAAATCATCTGTCTGGCCACTAGGTGGCGCTGCGACGAAATGATGCATGCACAATCAGATCCTGACTGGCATCACAAGTACCAAGTGTCGTGTCAATAGGCCTAAGTTTGACGAAGATACAGCCTAAAACCAGTTTTTTTGCACTCTTCGTAAAATTCGTTAAGGCAGTATACGACAACGGATTGATGTATCAAAATTCTTTTGATAACTTTTTGCCATGAGTGTCTCTAGATGACACATACCAATTTTCGTGGCAATCGAACTAAAGCTCTAGGACGAGTTCGAAAAAGTAGGTTTTACGAATAATTCAAAATGGCGGAAAAATTTTCATGACGGAAAATGACGTCATAGGGTCCATTCGAATCGGCTTGAGCCAAGGAATCAGAGGAAGCAAGAATTTTGTTTGTGGGACTTACGGATCAGAAGTTATAAGCAAAAACATAAGTGCAACTTTAGACTGTTGGTGGCGCTAGTGGGTTAGACATAGAGACTCCAAATTTGCTGTGGGGACACATTGGACTGTTCTTTATCAGTGTGCCAAATTTCATAACTTTCCTACGTACGGTTCTATGGGCTGCCATAGACCGCAATGGCGGAAGAAGAAAAATTTACTAACAGAAACAATTACCAATATAGCTGCAAGCAGCAATCACCGGGGTCAAGCCAAAAAGGGCACAGAAGAAAGAAAAGTTGAGTTCGGATGAGCAGTTTAAAGTACCTAGGAAAATCTCTTGATTTCAGACAAAACAATATAACAGTTATCAGCAAAAAAGCTGTTCTCATTTAGTGAAATCTCTCCCTCTTTTTCGATGAGCATTGATAACTAGAACACTGACGTAAAAATGAGTGGTGCTTGCAGTGGCAATACTCAGCTCACAAAATGTTACAGTGGTGTTAATGAGTCAAAAGAGCCCACCCCCGTGTCTCTACGATGTTCAGACGCAGAGATATAGCTCTTGCAAAAATGGTTGATAAGGTATTCTCATTGGTTGCTAGGGAGTGAATTGGCAACCACCAGTGATTATAGTCAAAGCCATGAAAGGAATAATCCATGATGACTCATGGTTTTAGATGTGTTGTTGCAGTAGTTTTAGGCAAAAAATGCCATATTTCTATCTCAAAACCAGTAGGTGGCGCAATGAAAAAATTGTGCATGCAACCTCAGGTCATAATGTGTGTTACATCTAGCTAGTTTTATGACTATACATTTTAGTTTAGTGAAGAAACAGTTGTATGACCATAGGGTGGCTTGATTTCAAAGGTTTTGATCAACTATAAGGCCAACTAGTGGTGCAAGCATACAATTTTTTTTGTGTAGCCTCAGACTGTGGTCGTACATCAGCGTATCACATCTGGTGAAAAAATCTCTTTTCGTTGCGAAGTTATAATTTATGTGTAAAAAACACAAAATTTAAAGGTAATTTTTCGTTTTTTGCAATTTTCGGCCATTTCTGATGAAAATTTTAATATAACGCCAATAGAACTTTTTGTTCAGAAGGTAATACAATGTTCTTCCTATGGTGTTTTCGAGTCGATCAGAATGACGCTCGCGGAGTTATTTGCGCGTGTTTTTTAAGCGCTGTTTTGCTGCACAGGGCTAACCGTAAAGGAAAATCTGGCATGTTTGGTATCGTGGGACTCGGCAACTATTCAGGACTTCAATGAAACAAGTCTCGTAAAAATACGTCAATCAGAGCCAAAGTTATAGGCATGTAAAGCATTTGTCTGACCACTAGGTGGCGCTGCAACGAAACTGTGCATGCACCCTCAGTTCCTGACTGGCATCTCAAGTACCAAGTGTCGTGTCAATAGGCCTAAGTTTGACGAAGATACAGCCTAAAATCTGTTTTTTGCGCTCTACGTAAAATTTGTTAACGCGCTATACGACAACGGATTGGTTTATCGAAATTCTTTTGATAACTTTTTGCCGTGAGGGTCTCTAGATGCTACATACCAATTTTCGCGACAATCGGGTAAAAACTCTAGGACGAGTTCGCAAAAGTAGGTTTTACAAATAATTCAAAATGGCGGAAAAATTTTCATGACGGAAAATTACGTCATAGGGTCCAATCGAATCGGCTTGAGCCAAGGAATCAGAGGAAACAAGAATTTCGTTTCTAGGACTTACGGATCAGAAGTTATAATCAAAAACATAAGTTCAACTTTGGACTGTTGGTGGCGCTATCGGGTTAGAGATAGAGACTCCAAATTTGCTGTGGGGACACATTGGACTGTCCTTTATCAGTGTGCCAAATTTCATAACTTTCCTACGTACGGTTCTATGGGCTGCCATAGACCGCAATGGCGGAAGAAGAAAAATTTACTAACAGAAACAATTGCCAATATAGCTGCAAGCAGCGATACCGGGGTCAAGCCGAAAAGGGCACAGAAGGGTGTAAAGTTGAGTTTGGATAAGCAGACCGAAGAACCTAGGTAAACCTAATGATTTCAGATGAAAAAACGCAAAAATAATCAACAAAAATAATCTCTGTTCTTGTCTACTGCAATCGTCGTTCTGTTATTGACAGTCATGGAACATTAGAGCACTGAAGAACATGTGAGTGATATTTGCAGTGGCAAAACATGTGTCACACAAGGGCGTAGGTTTGATTCTGGCATTGGTGGGGACATAAATAAAATGGTCGCATTGCAAAAACTGTTTATCACCGTTTACTTGACATAAACAACAGACAACTCAGTATGCACTTTACTCAGTGACATCTGACTCGCCACCCCCGGTGCCATCCCAAATTTAATGTACTATAATAAACAATTCGTTATGTCCTAGAGCCTAATAAACAGTAGCTGTTTAAGTCTTTGTCAAAAAAAGAAAATCACATAGTAACATATATGAATCCATATTAACTTTATAATATTGAAGAATATGCAATTAATATTTAATTCTTAATTTAATTTTGCCAAAAAATCCCAGTGTTGAAGTAGGTATATATATCATGCTGTTTCCTGAACACAGTTTATTAACGTTTCTGTAGTTTACATTAAATCTTCTTTTCATTAACAGACAGTTAATCAGTGTGAAAAAAATAGTTTGTTTAAAATGCAACATTATGTCTACATCTGTGCAAGTAATGACCACAGTGCAGTAATGAAAGTATTCAGCAATCATGACATGAATTTATGTTTTTACCATGTTGGGGTTATTTTCTTTCATGGATTAGGGACCCTCTAAATAACCTTGCCACCCCATTTATAAAAGGTTGACACAAGTTTGCAACTCCTCAGGGTTAACATGGGATTGTCCTGTATTGGTGAAAACACTGTCCTTGAATCATTATGTGGCACAACTTTTTTTGTGCATGAAACAGTTACAGTGGGTATAATAATACTTTCTTCCTCACTTACCTGTCGCCCGAATAATCACGCACGTCTTGTTGAGTGAACTTTGGCGCGTTGTACAAAGTGAAACCATCCTATCACACGTAGCGAGTAAAGACAAGCCCATCAAAAAGTGATGTGCGTTAGAGAGGCGGGACTCAAGAATGCTAATCCAATCATATTAGCAATGTGCGTTAGAGAGGCGGGACTAAAGAAATGCAAAGCCAATCATATTAGCGATGTGACTTACGGAGGCGGGCATTGCAGAGAACGAAAGCTGTTAACCGTTTGTGTACCACATAGAGCGTTATTTTTACAGAACGGGATTGCAAAAGATTTCTAATCTAATTTAAATGATTTCTGACAAAAATATAATAAGTAAAAAATAGAAAACACAAGAACAAGACGGACATTAGTGGTTATATATGAATACAGATTAAATGTTTGGTCGAAATTATTGCTAGGGACAATTCAGTCTTCTCTGAATATTGGTAGGGACATGTCCCTAGCGTCCCACCCTAAATCTACGCCCATGGTGTCACAACATGTTACAACAAGTTAAATGAGTCAAAATACACCATCCCCATGTGTCTACAATGTTCTGATGCAGAGAAAAAGCTCTTGCAAAAACGGTTGATAAGGTATTCTCATTGGTTGCTAGAGAGTAAATGAACATGCACCAGTGATTATAGTTCAATTCATGAAAGGAATAATCCATGAAGACTCATGGTTTTAGATGTGTTTTTGCAGTAGTTATAGGCAAAAATAGCCATTTTCTATCTCAAAACCACTAGGTGGCGCTATGACAAAACTGTGCATGCAACCTTAGGTCATGACTGTGTTACATCTAGCTAGTTTCATGACTATACACTTTAGTTAAGCAATAAAATAGTTGTATGACCATAGGGCTTGCTTGATATGAAAGATTTTGTTCAATTATAGGGCCACCTAGTGGTGGAGGCATACCATTTTTTTTTGTGTGGCCTCAGACTGTGGTCGTACATCTGCGTATCAAATCTGGTGAAAAAATCTCTTTTCGTTGCGAAGTTATAACCATTTATGTGTAAAAAATGCAAAATTTAAAGGTAATTTTTCGTTTTTTGCATTTTTCGGCCATTTCTGATGAAAATTTTAATATAACGCCAATAGAACTTTTTGTTCAGAAGGTAATGCAATATTCTTCCTATGGTGTTTTCGTGTCGATCGGAATAACGCTCGCGGAGTTATTCGCGCGTGTTTTTTAAGTGCTATTTTGATGCACAGGGCTAACCGTAAGGCGAATCCTGGCATGTTTGGTATCGTTGGACTCGGCGACTACTCAGGACTCCAAAAAATCAAGTCCCGTGAAAATACTTTTATCGCAGCCAAAGTTATAGGCGTATAGAACATTCGTCTGACCACTAGGTGGCGCTGCAACGAAACTGTGCATGCACCCTCAGTTCCTGACTGGCATCTCGAGTACCAAGTGTCGTGTCAATAGGCCTAAGTTTGGCGAAAATACAGCCTAAAATCAGTTGTTTTGCGCTCTATGTAAAATTCGTTGACGCGCTATACGAGAACGGATTGGTTTATCGAAATTCTTTTAATAACTTTTTGCCTTGAGTGTCTCTAGATGCTGCATACCGATTTTCGTGGCAATCGGGTAAAAACTCTAGGAGGAGTTCGCAAAAGTAGGTTTTACGAATATTTCAAAATGGCGGAAAAATTTTCATGACGGAAAATAACGTCATAGGGTCTAATCGAATCGTCTTGAACCAAGGAATCAGAGGAAACAAGAATTTCGTTTCTAGGACTTACGGATCAGAAGTTATAAGCAAAAACGTAAGTGCAACTTTGGACTGTTGGTGGCGCTAGCGGGTTTGAGATAGAGACTCCAAAATTGCTAGGGATATTATTTGGACTGTCCTCTGTCAGTGTGCCAAATTTCATAACTTTCCTATGTACGGTTCTATGGGCTGCCATAGACCGCAATGGAACAGGAAGAAGAATAATATTTAAAAAGAAAAAGAAAAAGAAAAAGAAAAAGAAAACTAACGGATACAATAGGGGTCTTCGCCCATTCTGGGCTTGACCCCTAATTAATATAGCTGCAAGCAGCAATGCCGGGGTCAAGCCAAAAAGGGCACAGAAGAAAGTAAAGTTGAATTCAAATGAGCAGTTTAAAGAACCTAGGAAAATCTCTTGATTTCAGACTAAATAATATAACAGTTATCAGCAAAAAAGCTGTGTTTTCATTCAGTGTAATCTCTTCCTCTCCTCTCGAGGAGCATTGACAACTAGAACACTGAAGAAAATGTGAGTGGTGCTTGCAGTGGCAATTCTCAGCTCACAAAATGTTACAGTGGTGTTAATGAGTCAAAAGAGACCACCCCCATGTCTCTACGATGTTCTGATGCAGAGATATAGCTCTTGTAAAAAGGGTTGATAAGGTATCCTAATTGGTTGCTAAGGAGTTAATTGGCATGCACCAATGATCTCCAAGCCATGAAAGGAATAATACATGATGAACCAAGATTTTAGATGTACTGTTGGAGTAGTTTTAGGCAAAAATACTATATTTCTATCTCAAAACCATAAGGTGGCGCAATGACAAAGTTGTGCATGTAATCTCAGGTCATAACTGTGTTACATCTAGCTAGTTTTATGACTATACACTTTAGTTTAGTGAAGAAACAGTTGTATGACCATAGGGTGGCTTGATTTCAAAGGTTTTGTTCAATTATAGGGCCACCTACTGGTGCAGGTATACCATTTTTTTTGTGTGGCCTCGGACTCTGCTCATACATCAGTGTATCAAATCTGGTGAAAAAATCTCTTTTCGTTGCGAAGTTATAACCATTTATGTGTAAAAATACAAAATTTCAAGGTAATTTTTCGTTTTTTGCATTTTTCGGCCATTTCTGATAAAAATTTTAATATAACGCCAATAGAACTTTTTGTTCAGAAGGTAACGCAATATTCTTCCTATGGTGTTTTCGAGTCGATCGGAATAACGCTCGCCGAGATATTCGCGCGTGTTTTTTAAGTGCTCTTTTGCTGCGCAGGGTTAACCGTAAGGCGAAATCTGGCATGTTTGGTATCGTTGGACTCGGCAACTATTCAGAACTCCAAAGAAACAAGTCCCGTGAAAATACGTCAATCGGAGCCAAAGTTATAGGGGTTTAAAGTATAAGTCTGACCACTAGGTGGCGCTGTGACGAAACTCTGCATGCACCCTTAGTTCCTGACTGGCATCACAAGTACCAAGTATCGTGTCAATAGGCTTAAGTTTGGCGAAGATACAGCCTCAAATCCGTTTTTTTGTGCTCTACTTAAAATTCGTTGACGCGGTTTACGGAAACGGATGGACGAATTGACATGA
This sequence comes from Paramisgurnus dabryanus, assembly GCF_030506205.2. Classification (NCBI taxonomy): domain Eukaryota; kingdom Metazoa; phylum Chordata; class Actinopteri; order Cypriniformes; family Cobitidae; genus Paramisgurnus; species Paramisgurnus dabryanus. The sequence goes on from NC_133352.1 coordinate 907,003, forward strand.
ATTCCATAACTTTTTGCCGTGAGGGTCTATAGATGCTACATACCGATTTTCGTGGAAATCGGGCAAAAGCTCTAGGACGAGTTCGCAAAAGTAGGTTTTACGAATAACTCAAAATGGCGGAAAAATTTTCATGACGGAAAATGACGTCATAGGGTCAAATCGAATCGGCTTGAGCCAAGGAATCAGAGGATACAAGAATTTCGTTTCTAAGACTTACGGATCAAAAGTTATAAGCAAAAACGTAAGTGCAACTTTGGACTGTTGGTGGCGCTAGAGGGTTGGAGTTAGAGACTCCAAATTTGCTGTGGGGACACATTGGACTGTCCTTTATCAGTGTGCCAAATTTCATAACTTTCCTACGTACGGTTCTATGGGCTGCCATAGACCGCAATGGCGGAAGAAGAAGAAGAAGAAGAAGCAGAATAATAATTATAATAATAAGAAAACTAACAAATACAATAGGGGTCTTCGCCCCTTCGGGGCTTGACCCCTAAATATAGCTGCAAGCAGCAATCGCCGGGGTCAAGCCGAAAAGGGCACAGAAAGATGTAAAGTTGCGTTTGGATAAGCAGACTGAAGAACTTAGGTAAACCTAATGATTTCAGATGAAAAAATGCAAAGTAATCAACAAAAATAATCTATGTTCTTGTCTACTGCAACTGTCCTTCGGTTATTGACAATCATGGAACATTAGAGCATTGAAGGACATGTATGTGATGCTTACAGTGGGCAAACATGGGTCACAACATGTTACAACAAGTTAAAAGAGTCAAAAGAGACCATCCCCATGTCTCTGCGATGTTCTGATGCAGAGAAAAAGCTCTTGCAAAAACAGTTGATAAGGTGTTCTCATTGGTTGCTAGAGAGTAAATGGACATCCACTAGTGATTATAGTCAAAGCCATGAAAGGAATAATCCATGATGACTCATGGTTTTAGATGTGTTGTTGCAGTAGTTTTAGGCCAAAAAATGCCATATTCTATCTCAAAACCAATAGGTGGCGCAATGACAAAATTCGTGCATGCAACCTCAGGTCATAACTGTGTTACATCTAGCTAGTTTTATGACTATACACTTTAGTTTAGTGAAGAAACAGTTGTATGACCATAGGGTGGCTTGATTTCAAAGGTTTTATTCAATTAAAAGGCCAACTAGTGGTGCAAGCATACAATTTTTTTGTGTAGCCTCAGACTGTGGTTGTACATCAGCGTATCAAATATGGTGAAAAAATCTCTTTGCGTTACGAAGTTATAACCATTTATGTGTAAAAACAGAAAATTTAAAGGTAATTTTTTGTTTTTTGCAATTTTCGGCCATTTCTGATGAAAATTTTAATACAACGCCAATAGAACTTTTTGTTCAGAAGGTAATGCAATATTCTTCCTATGATGTTTTCGAGTCGATCAGAATTACGCTCGCGGAGATATTCGCGAGTGTTTTTTAAGTGCTGTTTTGCTGCGCAGGGCTAACCGTAAGGCGAAATCTGGCATGTTTGGTAACGTTGGACTCGGCAGCTATTCTGGACTTCAGCGAAACAAGTCCCGTGAAAAAACACAGATCAGAGCCAAAGTTATAAGCATGTACAACATTCGTATGACCACTAGGTGGTGCTGTTACGAAACTCTGCATGCCCCCTCAGATCCTCACTGGCATCACAACTACCAAGTGTGGCGTCAATAGACATAAGATTGCCGAAGATACACACTAAAACCTGTTTTTTTGGGCTCTACGTAATATTTGTTGACGCGCTATACGAAAACGGAATGGTTTATCAAAATTCTTTTAATAACTTTTTGCCCTGAGTGTCTCCAGATGCTACATACCATTTTTAGTGGCAATTGGGCAAAAGCTCTAGGACAAGTTCGCAAAAGTAGGTTTTATGAATAAATCAAAATGGCGGAAAATTTTTCATGACGGAAAATGACGTCATAGGGTCCAATCGAATCGTCTTGAGCCAAGGAATCAGAGGATACAAGAATTTAGTGTCTAGGACTTACGGGTCAGAAGTTATAGGCAAATACATAAGTGCAAATTTGGACTGTTGGTGGCGCTAGCGGGTTAGAGATACAGACTTCAAATTTGCTGTGGAGACTTTTTGGACAGTCCTCTATCAGTGTGCCAAATTTCATAACTTTCCTACGTACGGTTCTATAGGCTGCCATAGACCGCAATGGCGGAGGAAGAAAAAGAAAAAGAAAAAAAAGAAAAAGAAAATTAACAGAAACAATAGGGGTCTTCGCCCATTCTGGGCTTGACCCCTAATTATAAATATAGCTGCAAGCAGCAATGCCGGGGTCAAGCCAAATAGGGCACAGAAGAAAGTAAAGTTGAATTCGGATGATCAGTTTAAAGAACCTAAGAAAATCTCTTGATTTCAGACTAAGTAATATAACAGTTATCAGCAAAAAGCTGTGTTTTCATTCAGTGTAATCTCTCCCTCTCTTCTCGAGGAGCATTGACAACTAGAACACTGAAGAAAATGTGAGTGGTGCTTGCAGTGGCAATTCTCAGCTCACAAAATGTTACAGTGGTGTTAATGAGTCAAAAGAGACCACCCCCATGTCTCTACGATGTTCTGATGCAGAGATATAGCTCTTGTAAAAAGTATTGATAAGGTATCCTAATTTGTTGCTAAGGAATTAATTGGCATGCACCAATGATCTCCAAGCCATGAAAGGAATAATACATGATGGCCCAAGATTTTAGATGTACTGTTGGAGTAGTTTTAGGCAAAAATACCATATTTCTATTTCAAAACCACTAGGTGGCGCAATGACAAAGTTGTGCATGCAACCTCAGTTCATAACTGTGTTACATCTAGCTAGTTTTATAACTATACACTTTAGTTTAGTGAAGAAATAGTTGTATGACCATAGGGCTTGCTTGATATGTAAGATTATGTTCAATTATAGGGCCACCTAGTGGTTCAGGCATACCAATTTTTTTGTGTGGCCTCAGACTCTGCTCATACATCAGCGTATCAAATCTGGTGAAAAAATTTCTTTTCGTTGTGAAGTTATAACCATTTATGTATAAAAACACAAATTGTAAAAGGTAATTTTTCGTTTTTTGCAATTTTCGGCCATTTCTGATGAAAATTTTAATATAACGCCAATAGAACTTTTTGTTCAGAAGGTAATGCAATATTCTTCCTATGGTGTTTTCGAGTCGATCAGAATAACGCTCGCGAAGATATTCGCGCTTGTTTTTTAAGTGCTGTTTTGCTGCGCAGGGCTAACCGTAAGGCGAAATCTGGCATGTTTGGTATCGTTGGACTCGGCGACTACCCAGGACTCCTAAAAATCAAGTCCTGTCAAAATACGTTTATCAGAGCCAAAGTTATAGGTGTATAAAACATTCGTCTGGCCAGTAGGTGGCGCTGCGACGAAACTGTGCATGCACCCTCAGTTCCTGACTGGCATCTTAAGTACCAAGTGTCGTGTCAATAGGCCTAAGTTTGACGAAGATACAGCCTAAAATCTGTTTTTTTGCGCTCTACTAAAATTCGTTAAGGTGGTATTTGACAACGGATTGCTGTATCGAAATTCTTTTGATAACTTTTTGCCATGAGTGTCTCAAGATGATACATACCAATTTTCGTGGCAATCGGACAAAAGCTCTAGGACGAGTTCGAAAAAGTAGGTTTTCTGAATAATTCTAAATGGCGGGAAAATTTTCATGACGGAAAATGACGTCATAGAGTGTAATCGAATCGTCTTGAGCCAAGGAATCAGAGGAAGCAAGAATTTTGTTTCTAGGACTTACGGATCAGAAGTTATAAGCAAAAACATAAGTGCAATTTTGGACTGTTGGTGGCGCTAGCGGGTTTGACATAGAGACTCCAAATTTGCTGTGGGGACACATTGGAGTGTCCTTTATCAGTGTGCCAAATTTCATAACTTTCCTACGTACGGTTCTATGGGCTGCCATAGACCTCAATGGCGGAAGAAGAATAACTAATAATAAATATAGCTGCAAGCAGCAATCACCGGGGTCAAGCCAAAAAGGGCACAGCAGAAAGTAAAGTTGACTTCGGATGAGCAGTTTAAAGTACCTAGGAAAATCTCTTGATTTCAGACAAAACAATATAACAGTTATCAGCAAAAAAGCTGTTCTCATTTAGTGAAATCTCTCCCTCTCTTTCGACGAGCATTGATAACTAGAACACTGACGTAAAAATGAGTGGTGCTTGCAGTGGCAAAACTCAGCTCACAAAATGTTACAGTGGTGTTAATGAGTCAAAAGAGCCCACCCCCGTGTCTCTACGATGTTCTGACGCAGAGATATAGCTCTTGCAAAAACGGTTGATAAGGTATTCTCATTGGTTGCTAGGGAGTGAATTGGCAACCACCAGTGATTATAGTCAAAGCCATGAAAGGAATAATCCATGATGACTCATGGTTTTAGATGTGTTGTTGCAGTAGTTTTAGGCAAAAAATGCCATATTTCTATCTCAAAACCAGTAGGTGGCGCAATGACAAAATTGTGCATGCAACCTCAGGTCATAACTGTGTTACATCTAGCTAGTTTTATGAATATACACTTTAGTTTAGTGAAGAAACAGTTGTATGACCATAGGGTGGCTTGATTTCAAAGGTTTTGTTCAATTATAAGGCCAACTAGTGGTGCAAGCATAAAATTATTTTTGTGTAGCCTCAGACTGTGGTCGTACATCAGCGTATCAAATCTGGTGAAAAAATCTCTTTTCGTTGCGAAGTTATAGCCATTTATGTGTAAAAAATGCAAAATTTAAGGTAATTTTTCGTTTTTTGCATTTTTCGGCAATTTCTGATAAAAATTTTAATGTAACGCCAATAGAACTTTTTGTTCAGAAGGTAATGCAATGTTCTTCCTATGGTGTTTTCAAGTCGATCGGAAAAACGCTCGCGGAGATATTCACGCGTGTTTTTTAAGCGCTATTTTGCTGCGCAGGGTTAACCGTAAGGCGAATTCTGGCATGTTTGGTATCGTTGGACTCGGCAACTATTCAGAACTCCAAAGAAACAAGTCCCGTGAAAATACGTCAATCTGAGCCAAAGTTATAGGCGTTTAAAACATAAGTCTGGCCACTAGGTGGCGCTGCCACGAAATTGTGCATGCACACTCAGTTCCTCACTGTCATCTCAAGTACCAAGTGTCGTGTCAATAGGCCTAAGTTTGACGAAGATACAGCCTAAAATCTGTTATTTTGCGCTCTACGTAAAATTCGTTGACGCGCTATACGACAACGGATTGGTTTATCTAAATTCTTTTAATAACTTTTTGCCTTGAGTGTCTCTAGATGCTGCATACCGATTTTCGTGGCAATCGGGCAAAAACTCTAGGACGAGTTCGCAAAAGTAGGTTTTACGAATAATTCAAAATGGCGGAAAAATTTTCATGACGGAAAATGACGTCATAGGGTCTAATCGAATCGGCTTGAGCCAAGGAATCAGAGGAGACAAGAATTTCGTTTCTAGGACTTACGGATCAGAAGTTATAAGCAAAAACGTAAGTGCAACTTTGGACTGTTGGTGGCGCTAGCAGGCTTGAGATAGAAACTCCAAATTTGCTGTGGATATTATTTGGACTGTCCTCTGTCAGTGTGCCAAATTTCATAACTTTCCTATGTACGGTTCTAGGGGCTGCCATAGACCGCAATGGCGGAGGAATAATAATAATTATTATAATAATAATAATAAAAAGAAAACTAACGGATACAATAGGGGTCTTCGCCCATTCTGGGCTTGACCCCTAATAATTATTATAATAAAAAGAAAACTAACGGATACAATAGGGGTCTTCGCCCCTTCGGGGCTTGACCCCTAAAAAGAAAACTAACGGATACAATAGGGGTCTTCGCCCCTTCGGGGCTTGACCCCTAATAATAAGAAAACTAACAAATACAATAGGGGTCTTCGCCCCTTCGGGGCTTGACCCCTAAATATAGCTGCAAGCAGCAATCACCGGGGTCAAGCCAAAAAGGCACAGCAGAAAGTAAAGTTGACTTCGGATGAGCAGTTTAAAAAACCTAGGAAAATCTCTTGATTTCAGACAAAACAATATAACAGTTATCAGCAAAAAAGCTGTGTTCTCATTTAGTGACAATTCTCCCTCTCTTTCAACGAGGATTGATAACTAGAACACTGAAGTAAAAATGAGTGGTGCTTGCAGTGGCAATACTCAGCTCACAAAATGTTACAGTGGTGTTAATGAGTCAAAAGAGCCCACCCCCATGTCTCTACAATGTTCTGACGCAGAGATATAGCTCTTGCAAAAACGGTTGATAAGCTATTCTCATTGGTTGCTAGGGAGTGAATTGGCAACCACAAGTGATTATAGTCAAAGCCATGAAAGGAATAATCCATGATGACTCATGGTTTTAGATGTGTTGTTGCAGTAGTTTTAGGCAAAAAATTCCATATTTCTATCTCAAAACCAGTAGGTGGCGCAATGACAAAATTGTGCATGCAACCTCAGGTCATAACTGTGTTACATCTAGCTAGTTTTATGACTATACACTTTAGTTTAGTGAAGAAACAGTTGTATTACCATAGGGTGGCTTGATTTCAAATGTTTTGTTCAATTATAAGGCCAACTAGTGGTGCAAGCATAATTTTTTTTGTGTAGCCTCAGACTGTGGTCGTACATCAGCGTTTCAAATCTGGTGAAAAAATCTCTTTTTGTTGCGAAGTTATAACCATTTATGTGTAAAAAATGCAAAATTTAAAGGTAATTTTTCGTTTTTTGCATTTTTCGGCCATTTCTGATGAAAATTTTAATATAACGCCATAGAACTTTTTGTTCAGAAGGTAATGCAATGTTCTTCCTATGGTGTTTTCGAGTCGATCGGAATAACGCTCGCAGAGATATTCGCACGTGTTTTTTAAGTGCTATTTTGCTGCACAGGGCTAACCGTATGACGAAACCTGGCATGTTTGGTATCGTTGGACTCGACCACTACTCAGGACTCCAAAAATTCAAGTCCCGTGAAAATACTTTTATCGCAGCCAAAGTTATAGGCGTATAGAACATTCGTCTGGCCACTAGGTGGCGCTGCAACGAAACTGTGCATGCACCCTCAGTTCCTGACTGGCATCTCAAGTACCAAGTGTCGTGTCAATAGGCCTAAGTTTGGCGAAGATACAGCCTAAAATCTGTTATTGTGCGCTCTACCTAAAATTCGTTGACGCGCTATACGACAACGGATTGGTTAATCGAAATTCTTTTAATAACTTTTTGCCTTGAGTGTCTCTAGATGCTGCCTACCGATTTTTGAGGCAAACGGGCAAAAACTCTAGGACGAGTTCGCAAAAGTAGGTTTAACGAATAATTCAAAATGGCGGAAAAATTTTCATGACGGAAAATGACGTCATAGGGTCCTATCGAATCGTCTTGAGCCAAGGAATCAGAGGAAACAAGAATTTCATTTCTGGGACTTACGGTTCAGAAGTTATAAGACAAAACGTAAGTGCAACTTTGGACTGTTGGTGGCGCTAGTGGGCTTGAGATAGAGACTCTAAATTTGCTGTGGATATTATTTGGACTGTCCTCTATCAGTGTGCCAAATTTCATAACTTTCCTACGTACGGTTCTATGGGCTGCCATAGACCGCAATGGCGGAAGAAGAAAAATGTACTAACAGAAACAATTGCCAATATAGCTGCAAGCAGCAATGCCGGGGTCAAGCCAAAAAGGGCACAGAAGAAAGTAAAGTTGAATTCGGATGAGCAGTTTAAAGAACCTAGGAAAATCTCTTGATTTCAGACTAAATAATATAACAGTTATCAGCAAAAAAGCTGTGTTTTCATTCAGTGTAATCTCTCCCTCTCTTCTCGAGGAGCATTGACAACCAGAACACTGAAGAAAACGTGAGTGGTGCTTGCAGTGGCAATTCTCAGCTCACAAAATGTTACATTGGTGTTAATGAGTCAAAAGAGACCACCCCCATGTCTCTACGATGTTCTGATGCAGAGAAAAAGCTCTTGCAAAAACAGTTGATAACGTATTCTCATTGGTTGCTAGAGATTAAATGGACATCCACTAGTGATTATAGTCAAAGCCATGAAAGGAATAATCCATGATGACTCATGGTTTTAGATGTGTTGTTGCAGTAGTTTTAGGCAAAAAAATGCCATATTCTATCTCAAAACCAGTAGGTGGCGCAATGACAAAATTGTGCATGCAACCTCAGGTCATAACTGTGTTACATCTAGCTAGTTTTATGACTATACACTTTAGTTTAGTGAAGAAACAGTTGTATGACCATAGGATGGCTTGATTTCAAAGGTTTTGTTAAATTATAAGGCCAACTAGTGGTGCAACCATACAATTTTTTTTGTGTAGCCTCAGACTGTGGTCGTACATCAGCGTGTCAAATATGGTGAAAAAATCTCTTTGCGTTACGAAGTTATAACCATTTATGTGTAAAAACACAATATTTAAAGGTAATTTTTCGTTTTTTGCAATTTTCAGCCATTTCTGATGAAAATTTTAATACAATGCCAATGGAACTTTTTGTTCAGAAGGTAATGCAATATTCTTCCTATGATGTTTTCGAGTCGATCGGAATAACGCTCGCGGAGATATTCGCACGTGTTTTTTAAGTGCTGTTTTGCTGCGCAGGGCTAACCGTAAAGCGAAATCTGGCATGTTTTGTAACGTTGGACTCGGCGACTACTCAGGACTCCTAAAAGTCAAGTCCCGTCAAAATACGTTGATCGCAGCCAAAGTTATAGGTGTATAAATCATCTGTCTGGCCACTAGGTGGTGCTGCGACGAAACTGTGCATGCACACTCAGTTCATGACTGGCATCACAAGTACCAAGTGTCGTGTCAATAGGCCTAAGTTTGACGAAGATAAAGCCTAAAATCAGTTTTTTTGCGCTTTATGTAAAATTTGTTGACACGCTATACGACAACGGATTGGTTTATCAAAATTCTTTTAATAACTTTTTGCCGTGAGGGTCTCTAGATGCTACATACCAATTTTCGCGGCAATCGGTTAATAACTCTAGGACGAGTTCGCAAAAGTAGGTTTTACGAATAATTCAAAATGGCGGAAAAATTTTCATGACGGAAAATGACGTCATATAGTCCAATCGAATCGTCTTGAGCCAAGGAATCAGAGGAAACAAGTATTTTGTTTCTAGGACTTACGGATCAGAAGTTATAAGCAAAAACATAAGTTCAACTTTGGACTGTTGGTGGCGCTAGCGGGTTAGAGATAGAGACTCCAAATTTGCTGTGGGGACACATTGGACTGTCCTTTATCAGTGTGCCAAATTTCATAACTTTCCTACGTACGGTTCTATGGGCTGCCATAGACCGCAATGGCGGAAGAAGAAGAAGAAGAAGAAGAAGAAGAAGCAGAATAATTATTATAATAATAATAAGAAAACTAACAAATACAATAGGGGTCTTCGCCCCTTCGGGGCTTGACCCCTAAATATAGCTGCAAGCAGCAATCACCGGGGTCAAGCCGAAAAGGGCACAGAAGGATGTAAAGTTGTGTTTGGATAAGCAGACTGAAGAACTTAGGTAAACCTAATGATTTCAGATGAAAAAATGCAAAGTAATCAACAAAAATAATCTATGTTCTTGTCTACTGCAACTGTCCTTCGGTTATTGACAATCATGGAACATTAGAGCACTGAAGGACATGTATGTGATGCTTACAGTGGGCAAACATGGGTCACAACATGTTACAACAAGTTAAAAGAGTCAAAAGAGGCCATCCCCATGTCTCTGCGATGTTCTGATGCAGAGAAAAAGCTCTTGCAAAAACAGTTGATAAGGTATTCTCATTGGTTGCTAGAGAGTAAATGGACATCCACTAGTGATTGTAGTCAAAGCCATGAAAGGAATAATCCATGATGACTCATGGTTTTAGATGTGTTGTTGCAGTAGTTTTTATGCCAAAAAAATGCCATATTCTATCTCAAAACCAGTAGGTGGCGCAATGACAAAATTCGTGGATGCAACCTCAGGTCATAACTGTGTTACATCTAGCTAGTTTTATGACTATACACTTTAGTTTAGTGAAGAAACAGTTGTATGACCATAGGGTGGCTTGATTTCAAAGGTTTTATTCAATTATAAGGCCAACTAGTGGTGCAAGCATACAATTTTTTTTGTGTAGCCTCAGACTGTGGTCGTACATCAGCGTATCAAATATGGTGAAAAAATCTCTTTGCGTTACGAAGTTATAACCATTTATGTGTAAAAACAGAAAATTAAAAGGTAATTTTTCGTTTTTTGCAATTTTCGGCCATTTCTGATGAAAATTTTAATACAACGCAAATAGAACTTTTTGTTCAGAAGGTAATGCAATATTCTTCCTATGATGTTTTCGAGTCGATCAGAATTACGCTCGTGGAGATATTCGCCCGTGTTTTTTAAGTGCTGTTTTGCTGCGCAGGGCTAACCGTAAGGCGAAATCTGGCATGTTTGGTAACGTTGGACTCGGCAACTATTCTGGACTTCAGCGAAACAAGTCCCGTGAAAAAACACAGATCAGAGCCAAAGTTATAAGCATGTACAACATTCGTATGACCACTAGGTGGTGCTGTGACGAAACTCTGCATGCCCCCTCAGATCCTCACTGGCATCACAACTACCAAGTGTGGCGTCAATAGACATAAGATTGGCGAAGATACACACTAAAACCTGTTTTTTTGGGCTCTACGTAAAATTTGTTGACGCGCTATACGAAAACGGAATGGTTTATCAAAATTCTTTTAATAACTTTTTGCCCTGAGTGTCTCTTGATGCTACATACCATTTTTCGTGGCAATTGGGCAAAAGCTCTAGGACAAGTTCGCAAAAGTAGGTTTTATGAATAAATCAAAATGGCGGAAAATTTTTCATGACGGAAAATGACGTCATAGGGTCCAATCGAATCGTCTTGAGCCAAGGAATCAGAGGATACAAGAATTTAGTGTCTAGGACTTACGGGTCAGAAGTTATAAGCAAATACATAAGTGCAAATTTGGACTGTTGGTGGCGCTAGCGGGTTAGAGATACAGACTTCAAATTTGCTGTGGAGACTTTTTGGACAGTCCTCTATCAGTGTGCCAAATTTCATAACTTTCCTACGTACGGTTCTATAGGCTGCCATAGACCGCAATGGCGGAGGAAGAAAAAGAAAAAGAATAAAAAGAAAAAGAAAACTAACAGAAACAATAGGGGTCTTCGCCCATTCTGGGCTTGACCCCTAAATAGCTGCAAGCAGCGATACCGGGGTCAAGCCGAAAATGGCACAGAAGGGTGTAAAGTTGAGTTTGGATAAGCAGACCGAAGAACCTAGGTAAACCTAATGATTTCAGATGAAAAAACGCAAAAATAATCAACAAAAATAATCTCTGTTCTTGTCTACTGCAATCGTCGTTCTGTTATTGACAGTCATGGAACATTAGAGCACTGAAGAACATGTGAGTGATATTTGCAGTGGCAAAACATGTGTCACACAAGGGCGTAGGTTTGATTCTGGCATTGGTGGGGACATAAATAAAATGGTCGCATTGCAAAAACTGTTTATCACCGTTTACTTGACATAAACAACAGACAACTCAGTATGCACTTTACTCAGTGACATCTGACTCGCCACCCCCGGTGCCATCCCAAATTTAATGTACTATAATAAACAATTCGTTATGTCCTAGAGCCTAATAAACAGTAGCTGTTTAAGTCTTTGTCAAAAAAAGAAAATCACATAGTAACATATATGAATCCATATTAACTTTATAATATTGAAGAATATGCAATTAATATTTAATTCTTAATTTAATTTTGCCAAAAAATCCCAGTGTTGAAGTAGGTATATATATCATGCTGTTTCCTGAACACAGTTTATTAACGTTTCTGTAGTTTACATTAAATCTTCTTTTCATTAACAGACAGTTAATCAGTGTGAAAAAAATAGTTTGTTTAAAATGCAACATTATGTCTACATCTGTGCAAGTAATGACCACAGTGCAGTAATGAAAGTATTCAGCAATCATGACATGAATTCATGTTTTTACCATGTTGGGGTTATTTTCTTTCATGGATTAGGGACCCTCTAAATAACCTTGCCACCCCATTTATAAAAGGTTGACACAAGTTTGCAACTCCTCAGGGTTAACATGGGATTGTCCTGTATTGGTGAAAACACTGTCCTTGAATCATTATGTGGCACAACTTTTTTTGTGCATGAAACAGTTACAGTGGGTATAATAATACTTTCTTCCTCACTTACCTGTCGCCCGAATAATCACGCACGTCTTGTTGAGTGAACTTTGGCGCGTTGTACAAAGTGAAACCATCCTATCACACGTAGCGAGTAAAGACAAGCCCATCAAAAAGTGATGTGCGTTAGAGAGGCGGGACTCAAGAATGCTAATCCAATCATATTAGCAATGTGCGTTAGAGAGGCGGGACTAAAGAAATGCAAAGCCAATCATATTAGCGATGTGACTTACGGAGGCGGGCATTGCAGAGAACGAAAGCTGTTAACCGTTTGTGTACCACATAGAGCGTTATTTTTACAGAACGGGATTGCAAAAGATTTCTAATCTAATTTAAATGATTTCTGACAAAAATATAATAAGTAAAAAATAGAAAACACAAGAACAAGATGGACATTAGTGGTTATATATGAATACAGATTAAATGTTTGGTCGAAATTATTGCTAGGGACAATTCAGTCTTCTCTGAATATTGGTAGGGACATGTCCCTAGCGTCCCACCCTAAATCTACGCCCATGGTGTCACAACATGTTACAACAAGTTAAATGAGTCAAAATACACCATCCCCATGTGTCTACAATGTTCTGATGCAGAGAAAAAGCTCTTGCAAAAACGGTTGATAAGGTATTCTCATTGGTTGCTAGAGAGTAAATGAACATGCACCAGTGATTATAGTTCAATTCATGAAAGGAATAATCCATGAAGACTCATGGTTTTAGATGTGTTTTTGCAGTAGTTATAGGCAAAAATAGCCATTTTCTATCTCAAAACCACTATGTGGCGCTATGACAAAACTGTGCATGCAACCTTAGGTCATGACTGTGTTACATCTAGCTAGTTTCATGACTATACACTTTAGTTAAGCAATAAAATAGTTGTATGACCATAGGGCTTGCTTGATATGAAAGATTTTGTTCAATTATAGGGCCACCTAGTGGTGGAGGCATACCATTTTTTTTTTGTGTGGCCTCAGACTGTGGTCGTACATCTGCGTATCAAATCTGGTGAAAAAATCTCTTTTCGTTGCGAAGTTATAACCATTTATGTGTAAAAAATGCAAAATTTAAAGGTAATTTTTCGTTTTTTGCATTTTTCGGCCATTTCTGATGAAAATTTTAATATAACGCCAATAGAACTTTTTGTTCAGAAGGTAATGCAATATTCTTCCTATGGTGTTTTCGTGTCGATCGGAATAACGCTCGCGGAGTTATTCGCGCGTGTTTTTTAAGTGCTATTTTGATGCACAGGGCTAACCGTAAGGCGAATCCTGGCATGTTTGGTATCGTTGGACTCGGCGACTACTCAGGACTCCAAAAAATCAAGTCCCGTGAAAATACTTTTATCGCAGCCAAAGTTATAGGCGTATAGAACATTCGTCTGACCACTAGGTGGCGCTGCAACGAAACTGTGCATGCACCCTCAGTTCCTGACTGGCATCTCGAGTACCAAGTGTCGTGTCAATAGGCCTAATTTTGGCGAAGATACAGCCTAAAATCAGTTTTTTTGCGCTCTATGTAAAATTCGTTGACACGCTATACGAGAACGGATTGGTTTATCGAAATTCTTTTAATAACTTTTTGCCTTGAGTGTCTCTAGATGCTGCATACCGATTTTCGTGGCAATCGGGTAAAAACTCTAGGAGGAGTTCGCAAAAGTAGGTTTTACGAATATTTCAAAATGGCGGAAAAATTTTCATGACGGAAAATAACGTCATAGGGTCTAATCGAATCGTCTTGAACCAAGGAATCAGAGGAAACAAGAATTTCGTTTCTAGGACTTACGGATCAGAAGTTATAAGCAAAAACGTAAGTGCAACTTTGGACTGTTGGTGGCGCTAGCGGGTTTGAGATAGAGACTCCAAAATTGCTAGGGATATTATTTGGACTGTCCTCTGTCAGTGTGCCAAATTTCATAACTTTCCTATGTACGGTTCTATGGGCTGCCATAGACCGCAATGGAACAGGAAGAAGAATAATATTTAAAAAGAAAAAGAAAAAGAAAAAGAAAAAGAAAACTAACGGATACAATAGGGGTCTTCGCCCATTCTGGGCTTGACCCCTAAATATAGCTGCAAGCAGCAATCACCGGGGTCAAGCCAAAAAGGGCACAGCAGAAAGTAAAGTTGAATTCGGATGAGCAGTTTAAAGAACCTGGGAAAATCTCTTGATTTCAGACTAAATAATATAACAGTTATCAGCTAAAAAGCGGTGTTTGCATTCAGTGTCATCTCTCCCTCTCTTTCGTCGAGCATTGATAACTAGAACACTGACGTAAAAATGAGTGGTGCTTCTAGTGGCAATACTCAGCTCACAAAATGTTACAGTGGTGTTAATGAGTCAAAAGAGCCCACCCCCATGTCTCTGCGATGTTCTGATGCAGAGAAAAAGCTCTTGCAAAAACAGTTGATAACGTATTCTCATTGGTTGCTAGAGAGTAAATGGACATCCACTAGTGATTATAGTCAAAGCCATGAAAGGAATAATCCATGATGACTTATGGTTTTAGATGTGTTGTTGCAGTAGTTTTAGGCAAAAAATGCGTTATTCTATCTCAAAACCAGTAGGTGGCGCAATGACAAAATTGTGCATGCAACCTCAGATCATAACTGTGTTACATCTAGCTAGTTTTATGACTATACACTTTAGTTTAGTGAAGAAACAGTTGTATGACCATAGGGTGGCTTGATTTCAAAGGTTTTGTTAAATTATAAGGCCAACTAGTGGTGCAACCATACAATTTTTTTTGTGTAGCCTCAGACTATGGTCGTACATCAGCGTATCAAATATGGTGAAAAAATCTCTTTGCGTTACGAAGTTATAGCCATTTATGTGTAAAAACACAAAATTTAAAGATAATTTTTCGTTTTTTGCAATTTTCAGCCATTTCTGATGAAAATTTTAATACAATGCCAATAGAACTTTTTGTTCAGAAGGTAATGCAATATTCTTCCTATGATGTTTTCGAGTCGATCAGAATTACGCTCGCGGAGATATTCGCGCGTGTTTTTTAAGTGCTATTTTGCCGCGCAGGGTTAACCGTAAGGCCAATTCTGGCATGTTTGGTATCGTTGGACTCGGCGACTATTCAGGACTCCAAGGAAACAAGTCCCATGAAAATACGTCGATCACAGCCAAAGTTATAGGTGTGTAAAACATTCGTCTTACCACTAGGTGGCGCTGCGACGAAACTGGGCATGCACTCTCAGTTCCTGACTGGCATCACAAGTACCAAGTGTCGTTTCAATAGGCTTAAGTTTGGCGAAGATACAGCCTCAAATCCGTTTTTTTGCACTCTACGTAAAATTTGTTGACGCGGTTTACGCAAACAGATTGGCGAATCGACATGAATTCCATAACTTTTTGCCGTGAGGGTCTGTAGATGCTACATACCGATTTTCGTGGAAATCGGGCAAAAGCTCTAGGACGAGTTCGCAAAAGTAGGTTTTACGAATAATTCAAAATGGCGGAAAAATTTTCATGACGGAAAATGACGTCATAGGGTCCAGTCGAATCGTCTTGAGCCAAGGAATCAGAGGAAACAAGAATTTCATTTCTAGGACGTACGGGTCAGAAGTTATAAACAAAAACGTAAGTGCAACTTTAGACTGTTGGTGGCGCTAGAGGGTTGGAGTTAGAGACTCCAAATTTGCTGTGGAGACACATTGGACTGTCCTTTATCAGTGTGCCAAATTTCATAACTTTCCTACGTACGGTTCTATGGGCTGCCATAGACCGCAATGGCGGAAGAAGAAGAAGAAGAATAATAATAATAATAATAATAATAAGAAAACTAACAAATACAATAGGGGTCTTCGCCCCTTCGGGGCTTGACCCCTAAATATAGCTGCAAGCAGCAATCACCGGGGTCAAGCCAAAAAGGGCACAGAAGGGTGTAAAGTTGAGTTTGGATAAGCAGACCAAAGAACCTAAGTAAACCTAATGATTTCAGATGAAAAAACGCAAAAGTAATCAACAAAAATAATCTATGTTCTAATCCACTGCAATAATCCTTCTGTTATTGACAGTCATGGAACATTAGAGCACAGAAGGATATGTGAGTGATGTTTGCAGTGGCATAACATGGGTCACAACATGTTACAACAAGTTAAATCAGTCAAAAGAGACCATCCCCATGTCTCTACGATGTTCTGATGCAGAGAAAAAGCTCTTTCAAAACGGTTCATAAGGTATTCTCATTGGTTGCTAGAGAGTAAATTCACATCCACCAGTGATTATAGACCAAGCCATATGAAATGAAGAATCCATGATGACTCATGGTTTTAGATGTGTTGTTGCAGTAGTTTTAGGAAAATATAGCTATTTTCTATCTCCAAACCACTAGGTGGCGCTATGACAGAATCGTGAATGCAACCTCGGGTCATATCTGCGTTACATGTAGCTAGTTTCATGACTAAACACTTTAGTTCAGCAAAGAAATAGTTGTATGACCATAGGGCTTGCTTGATATGAAAGATTTTGTTCAATTATAGGGCCACCTAGTGGTTCAGGCATACCAATTTTTTGTGTGGCCTCAGACTCTGCTTATACATCAGCGTATCAAATCTGGTGAAAAAATATCTTTTCGTTGCGAAGTTATAACCATTTATGTGTAAAAAACACAAAATGTAAAGGTAATTTTTCGTTTTTTGCAATTTTCGGCCATTTCTGATGAAAATTTTAATATAACGCCAATAGAGTTTTTTGTTTAGAAGGTAATGCAATGTTCTTCCTATGGCATTTTCGAGTCGATCGGAATAACGCTCGCGGAGATATTTGCGCATGTTTTTTAAGTGCTATTTTGCTGCGCAGGGTTAACCGTAAGGCGAATTCTGGCATGTTTGGTATCGTTGGACTCGGCAACTATTCAGAACTCCAAAGAAACAAGTCCCGTGAAAATATGTCTATCGGAGCCAAAGTTATAGGCGTTTAAAGCATAAGTCTGACCACTAGGTGGCGCTGTGACGAAACTCTGCATGCACCCTAAGTTCCTGACTCGCATCACAAGTACCAAGTATCGTGTCAATAGGCTTAAGTTTGCCGAAGATACAGCCTCAAATCCGTTTTTTTGCGCTCTACGTAAAATTCGTTGACGCGGTTTACGAAAACAGTTTGACGAATTGACATGAATTCCATAACTTTTTGCCGTGAGAGTCTGTAGATGCTACATACCGATTTTTGTTGAAATCGGGCAAAAGCTCTAGGACGAGTTCGCAAAAGTAGGTTTTACGAATAATTCAAAATGGCGGAAAAAATTTCATGACGGAAAATGACGTCATAGGGTCCAATCGAATCGTCTTGAGCCAAGGAATCAGAGGAAGCAAGAATTTTGTTTCTAGGACTTACGGATCAGAAGTTATAAGCAAAAACATAAGTGCAACTTTGGACTGTTGGTGGCGCTAGAGGGTTAGAGATAGAGACTCCAAATTTGCTAAGGGGACACATTGGACTGTCCTTTATCAGTGTGCCAAATTTCATAACTTTCCTACGTACGGTTCTATGGGCTGCCATAGACCGCAATGGCGGAAGAAGAAACGGAAGAAGAATAACTAATAATAATAATAAGAAAACTAACAAATACAATAGGGGTCTTCGCCCCTTCGGGGCTTGACCCCTAATAAGAAAACTAACAAATACAATAGGGGTCTTCGCCCCTTCGGGGCTTGACCCCTAAATATAGCTGCAAGCAGCAATACCGGGGTCAAGCCGAAAAGGGCCCAAAAGGATGTAAAATTGAGATTGGATAAGCAGACTGAAGAACCTAGTTAAACCAAGTTTAATTAGTGAAAAGAGCCCACCCCCGTGTCTCTACGGTGTTCCGATGCAGAGATATACCTTTTGCAAAAACGGTTGATAAGGTATTCTCATTGGTTGCTAGGGAGTGAATTGGCAACCATCAGTGATTATAGTCAAAGCCATGAAAGGAATAATCCATGATGACTCATGGTTTTAGAAGTGTTGTTGCAGTAGTTTTAGGCAAAAAATGCGTTATTCTATCTCAAAACCAGTAGGTGGCGCAATGACAAAATTGTGCATGCAACCTCAGGTCATAACTGTGTTACATCTAGCTAGTTTTATGACTATACACTTTAGTTTAGTGAAGAAACAGTTGTATGACCATAGGGCTGGCTTGATATCAAAGGTTTTGTTCAATTATAGGGCCACCTAGTGGTGCAAGCATACAATTTTTTTTGTGTGGCCTCAAAATATGCTCATACATCAGGGTATCAAATATGGTAAAAAAATCTCTTTGCGTTACGAAGTTATAGCCATTTATGTGTAAAAACACAAAATTTAAAGGTAATTTTTCGTTTTTTGCAATTTTCAGCCATTTCTGATGAAAATTTTAATACAATGCCAATAGAACTTTTTGTTCAGAAGGTAATGCAATATTCTTCCTATGATGTTTTCGAGTCGATCAGAATTACGCTCGCGGAGATATTCGCGCGTGTTTTTTAAGTGCTATTTTGCCGCGCAGGGTTAACCGTAAGGCCAATTCTGGCATGTTTGGTATCGTTGGACTCGGCAACTATTCAGGACTCCAAGGAAACAAGTCCCATGAAAATACGTCGATCACAGCCAAAGTTATAGGTGTGTAAAACATTCGTCTTACCACTAGGTGGCGCTGCGACGAAACTGGGCATGCGCTCTCAGTTCCTGACTGGCATCACAAGTACCAAGTGTCGTTTCAATAGGCTTAAGTTTGGCGAAGATACAGCCTCAAATCCGTTTTTTTGCACTCTACGTAAAATTTGTTGACGCGGTTTACGCAAACAGATTGGCGAATCGACATGAATTCCATAACTTTTTGCCGTGAGGGTCTGTAGATGCTACATACCGATTTTCGTGGAAATCGGGCAAAAGCTCTAGGACGAGTTCGCAAAAGTAGGTTTTACGAATAATTCAAAATGGCGGAAAAATTTTCATGACGGAAAATGACGTCATAGGGTCCAGTCGAATCGTCTTGAGCCAAGGAATCAGAGGAAACAAGAATTTCGTTTCTAGGACGTACGGGTCAGAAGTTATAAACAAAAACGTAAGTGCAACTTTAGACTGTTGGTGGCGCTAGAGGGTTGGAGTTAGAGACTCCAAATTTGCTGTGGGGACACATTGGACTGTCCTTTATCAGTGTGCCAAATTTCATAACTTTCCTACGTACGGTTCTATGGGCTGCCATAGACCGCAATGGCGGAAGAAGAAGAAGAAGAAGAAGAAGAAGAAGAATAATAAGAAAACTAACAAATACAATAGGGGTCTTCGCCCCTTCGGGGCTTGACCCCTAAATATAGCTGCAAGCAGCAATACCGGGGTCAAGCCGAAAAGGGCACAGAAGGGTGTAAAGTTGAGTTTGGATAAGAATACTAAAGAACCTATGTAAACCTCATGATGTCAAATGAAAAAAACGCAAAAGTAATCAACAAAAATAATCTATGTTCTTGTCTACTGCAATCGTCCTTCTGTTATTAACAATCATGGAACATTAGAGCACTGAAGGACATGTGAGTGATGTTTGCAGTGGCATAAAACACAACATGTCACAACATGTTACAATAAGTAAAATCAGTCAAAAGAGACCATCCCCATGTCTCTACGATGTTCTGATGCCAAGACAAAGCTCTTTCAAAAACGGTTGATAAGGTATTCTCATTGGTTGCTAGAGAGTAAATTCACATCCACCAGTGATTATAGTCCAAGCCATATGAAATGAAGAATCCATTCTATCTCAAAACCAGTAGGTGGCGCAATGACAAAATTCGTGCATGCAACCTCAGGTCATAAATGTGTTACATCTAGCTAGTTTTATGACTATACACTTTAGTTTAGTGAAGAAACAGTTGTATGACCATAGGGTGGCTTGATTTCAAAGGTTTTGTTCAATTATAAGGCCAACTAGTGGTGCAACCATACAATTTTTTTTTGTGTAGCCTCAGACTGTGGTCGTACATCAGCGTATCAAATATGGTGAATAAATCTCTTTGCGTTACGAAGTTATAACCATTTATGTGTAAAAACACAAAATTTAAAGGTAATTTTTCGTTTTTTGCAATTTTCGGCCATTTCTGATGAAAACTTTAATATAGTGCCAATAGAACTTTTTGTTCAGAAGGTAATGCAATATTCTTCCTATGATGTTTTCGAGTCGATCAGAATTACGCTCGCGGAGATATTCGCGCGTGTTTTTTAAGTGCTGTTTTGCTGCGCAGGGCTAACCGTAAGGCGAAATCTGGCATGTTTGGTATCGTTGGACTCGGCGACTATTCAGGACCCCTAAAAATCAAGTCCCGTCAAAATACGTTGATCACAGCCAAAGTTATAGGTGTAAAAAACATCTGTCTGGCCACTAGGTGGCGCTGCGACGAAACTGTGCATGCACACTCAGTTCCTGACTGGCATCTCAAGTACCAAGTGTCGTGTCAATAGGCCTAAGTTTGACGAAGATACAGCCTAAAATCTGTTTTTTTGCGCTCTACGTAAAATTTGTTAACGCGCTATACGACAACGGATTGGTTTATCGAAATTCTTTTGATAACTTTTTGCCGTGAGGGTCTCTAGATGCCACATACCAAATTTCGCGACAATCGGGTAAAAACTCTAGGACGAGTTCGCAAAAGTAGGTTTTACGAATAATTCAAAATGGCGGAAAAATTTTCATGACGGAAAATGACGTCATAGGGTCCAATCGAATCGTCTTGAGCCAAGGAATCAGAGGAAACAAGAATTTCGTTTCTAGGACTTACGGATCAGAAGTTATAAGCAAAAACATAAGTTCAACTTTGGACTGTTGGTGGCGCTAGCGGGTTAGAGATAGAGACTCCAAATTTGCTGTGGGGACACATTGGACTGTCCTTTATCAGTGGGCCAAATTTCATAACTTTCCTATGTACGGTTCTATGGGCTGCCATTGACTTCAATGGCGGAAGAACAAGAAGAAGAAGAATATATAATAATAATAATAAATATAGCTGCAAGCAGCGATACCGGGGTCAAGCCAAACATGGCAAAAAATGATTCATACGTGATGACTGCCATGATTTAACATCTAAGTTTGCATTAGTTTCATGAAAAAAAACAATTTTTTCGTATCTTGAGACCACTAGGTGGCACTGTGCCGAAGGAATAGATGGTGCCTCAGGTCATGACTGTGATGACACCCACCAAATTTGGTGTAAATACAATAAAGCGATACGGAGATATAGCCTTAAATGACTTGACCACTAGGGGGCACTGACCAAAAAATAAATTGTGACTCAGGTCTTGATTGTGATGACACCCACCAAATTTGGTGTGAATACAATAAAGAGATGCAGAGATATAGCCTTAAATGACTTGACCACTAGGGGGCACTGACCAAAAAATAAATTGTGACTCAGGTCTTGTTTGTGATGACACCCACCAAATTTGGTGTAAATACGATAAAGAGATGCAGAGATATAGCTTCAAATCTCTTGACCACTAGGGGGCACCGAAAAGTTTACAAGTCCTCCCAGAACATGTTGCTGATGAACCATACCAAGTTTCATAACAATACGCAATTGCATTTCTGAAATACTTAAACTTAAAGAAAAATTCAAAATGGCCGACACACAAAATGCCGACCAAAAACCATTTGGTATCGTTTGACTCGGCATGCCTCACGAAATCTAACAAGACCAGTCTCATAATTTTACATTCAAATTTGCAGTAGTTATAAGCAAAAATAGACATTTTTTATATCTCGTGACCAGTAGGGGGCAGTGTGACGAAATGGTGCATTCACCCTCAGGTCATCACTGTTATGACGTATACCAAGTCTCATATTAATACGCATAAATTTTGCGAAGATACAGGCTCAAACACATTTTGGCGTGCTCGCTCTCGCATTCTTTGATGCGTTATACGACAACGGATAGGTCTACCGAAACTCTTTTGATAACTTTTTGTCTAGAGTGTCTATAGATGATGCATACCAAAAATCAAGCCAATCACACGAGCGCTCTAGGAGGAGTTCGAAAAAGTAGCTGTTCAATATAAATCAAAATGGCCGACAGGAAGTAGGTTTGACTCTGACATATTTGGTACAGTCGGACTCAGCATGAGCCAAGGAATCAATAGAGTGAAGTCTTATGTCATAGTGGCAATTTAATCAAATGATATAAAGATTTAAAAAAATTGTTTTACATATCCTGACCACTAGGTGGCGCCGTCCTAAAGATTTATAGGTGCGCTCAGAACATGTCACTGATGAACCATGCCAAATTTCGTAGCGATACGCCATTCTGTTTGTGAAATACTGAACTTAATGAGAAAATTCAAAATGGCCGACACCCAAAATGGCCGACCAAAAACCGTTTGGTATCGTTTGACTCGGCATGCCTCAAGGAATCTAACAAGACCACCTTCATGATTTTAGACTCAAGTTTGAAGTAGTTATAAGCGAAAATAGGCATTTTTCGAATCTCGTGACCACTAGGTGGCGCTGTGACGAAACGTTGCAGGCACCCTCAGGTCATGACTGTAATGACATATACCAAGT
Organism: Paramisgurnus dabryanus; assembly: GCF_030506205.2. Taxonomy (NCBI): domain Eukaryota; kingdom Metazoa; phylum Chordata; class Actinopteri; order Cypriniformes; family Cobitidae; genus Paramisgurnus; species Paramisgurnus dabryanus. Next base: position 929,719 of record NC_133352.1, read on the forward strand.
TTCGTGTCGATACAATAAAGTTTTGCGAAGATAAGGCCTCACGTCCGTTTTGGCGTGCTCGCCGCCATATATGTTGTCAATTTATACGAGAACGCATTGGTCTATCAAAAAGCTTTTGATAACTTTTTGTCTGGGGTGTCTCTAGATGATACATACCAAAGGACATGCAAATCGGACGAACGCTCTAGGAGGAGTTCGAAAAAGTAGGTTTTACGGAAAATTCAAAATGGCGGAAATATGTGCATGACACAAATGACATCAATGTGTGCAATTGAATCATCATGAGCAAAGGATTCAGAGGAAACAAGAATTTAGTTTCTAGGACTCACGGGTCAAAAGTTATGAGCATGAACCTAAGTGGATTTTTGGACTGCTGGTGGCGCTAGAGGGTTTGAGTCAGACACACCAATGTTGCTATAGTAACTTCTGAGACTGTCCTCTACATGTGTGCCAAATTTCATAACTTTCCTATGTACGGTTCTATGGGCTGCCATTGACTTCAATGGCGGAAGAACTAGGATGAATAATAATAAGAAAACTAACAGATACAATAGGTGTCTACGCCACTTCGTGGCTTGACCCCTAATAATAAGAAAACTAACAATAACAATAGGTGTCTACGCCACTTCGTGGCTTGACCCCTAAATATAGCTGCAAGCAGCAATACCGGGGTCAAGCCGAAAAGGGCCCAAAAGGATGTAAAATTGAGATTTCATAAGCAGACTGAAGAACCGAGGTAAACCAAGTTTAATTAGTCAAAAAAGCCCACCACCGTGTCTCTACGATGTTCCGATGCAGAGATATAGCTTTTGCAAAAACGGTTGATAAAGGCGTCTCAATGGTTGCTAGGGAGTGAATTGGCAACCACCAAATGTTACAGTGGTGTTAATGAGTCAAAAGAGACCACCCCCATGTCTCTACGATGTTCTGATGCAGAGATGTAGCTCTTGTAAAAAGGATTGATAAGGTATCCTAATTGGTTGCTAAGGAGTTAATTGGCATGCACCAATGATCTCCAAGCCATGAAAGGAATAATACATGATGACCCAAGATTTTAGATGTACTGTTGGAGTAGTTTTAGGCAAAAATACCATATTTCTATCTCAAAACCACTAGGTGGCGCAATGACAAAGTTGTGCATGCAACCTCAGTTCATAACTGTGTTACATCTAGCTAGTTTTATGACTATACACTTTAGTTTAGTGAAGAAATAGTTGTATGACCTTAGGGTTTGCTTGATATGAAAGATTTTGTTCAATTATAGGGCCACCTAGTGGTTCAGGCATACCAATTTTTTTGTGTGGCCTCAGACTCTGCTCATACATCAGCGTATCAAATCTGGTGAAAAAATGTCTTTTCGTTGCGAAGTTATAACCATTTATGTATAAAAACACAAATTGTAAAAGGTAATTTTTCGTTTTTTACAATTTTCGTCCATTTCTGATGAAAATTTTAATATAACGCCAATAGAACTTTTTGTTCAGAAGGTAATGCAATGTTCTTCCTATGGTGTTTTCGAGTCGATCGGAATAACGCTCGCGGAGATATTCGCGCATGTTTTTTAAGTGCTGTTTTGCTGCGCAGGGCTAACCGTAAGGTGAAATCTGGCATTTTGGTATCGTTGGACTCGGCGACTATTCAGGACTCCTAAAAATTAAGTCCCGTCAAAATACGTAGATCACAGCCAAAGTTATAGGTGTAAAAAACATCTGTCTGGCCACTAGGTGGCGCTGCGACGAAACTGTGCATGCACACTCAGTTCCTGACTGGCATCACAAGTACCAAGTGTCGTGTCAAAAGGGCACAGTTTGACGAAGATACAGCCTAAAATCTGTTTTTTTGCGCTCTATGTAAAATTTGTTGACGTGGTTTACGGAAACGGATGGACGAATTGACATGAATTCCATAACTTTTTGCCGTGAGGGCCTGTAGATGCTACATACCAATTTTCGTGGAAATCGGGCAAAAGCTCTAGGACGAGTTCGCAAAAGTAGGTATTACGAATAATTCAAAATTGCGGAAAAATTTTTATGACGGAAAATGACGTCATAGGGTCCAGTCGAATCGTCTTGAGCCAAGGAATCAGAAGAAACAAGAATTTCGTTTCTAGGACCTACGGATCAGAAGTTATAAGCAAAAACATAAGTGCAAATTTGGACTGTTGGTGGCGCTAGAGGGTTAGAGATAGAGACTCCAAATTTGCTGTGGGGACACATTGGACTGTCCTTTATCAGTGTGCCAAATTTCATAACTTTCCTACGAACGGTTCTATGGGCTGCCATAGACCGCAATGGCGGAAGAAGAACCAGAATAACTAATAATAAGAAAACTAACAAATACAATAGGGGTCTTCGCCCCTTCGGGGCTTGACCCCTAAATATAGCTGCAAGCAGCAATCACCGGGGTCAAGCCAAAAAGGGCACAGCAGAAAGTAAAGTTGACTTCGGATGAGCAGTTTAAAGTACCTAGGAAAATCTCTTGATTTCAGACAAAACAATATAACAGTTATCAGCAAAAAAGCTGTTCTCATTTAGTGAAATCTCTACCTCTCTTTCGACGAGCATTGATAACTAGAACACTGACGTAAAAATGAGTGGTGCTTGCAGTGGCAATACTCAGCTCACAAAATGTTACAGTGGTGTTAATGAGTCAAAAGAGCCCACCCCCGTGTCTCTACGATGTTCTGACGCAGAGATATAGCTCTTGCAAAAACGGTTGATAAGGTATTCTCATTGGTTGCTAGGGAGTGAATTGGCAACCACCAGTGATTATAGTCAAAGCCATGAAAGGAATAATCCATGATGACTCATGGTTTTAGATGTGTTGTTGCAGTAGATTTAGGCAAAAAATGCCATATTTCTATCTCAAAACCAGTAGGTGGCGCAATGACAAAATTGTGCATGCAACCTCAGGTCATAACTGTGTTACATCTAGCTAGTTTTATGACTATACACTTCAGTTTAGTGAAGAAACAGTTGTATGACCATAGGGTGGCTTGATTTCAAAGGTTTTTTTCAATTATAAGGCCAACTAGTGGTGCAAGCATAAATTTTTTTTTGTGTAGCCTCAGACTGTGGTCGTACATCAGCGTATCAAATCTGGTGAAAAAATCTCTTTTCGTTGCGAAGTTATAACCATTTATGTGTAAAAAAAGCAAAATTTAAAGGTAACTTTTGTTTTTTTGCATTTTTCGGCCATTTCTGATAAAAATTTTAATATAACGCCAATAGAACTTTTTGTTCAGAAGGTAACGCAATGTTCTTCCTATGGTGTTTTCGAGTCGATCGGAATAACGCTCGCCGAGATATTTGCGCGTGTTTTTTAAGTGCTATTTTGCTGCGCAGGGTTAACCGTATGACGAATCCTAGCATGTTTGGTATCGCTGGACTCGGCGACTACTCAGGACTCCAAAGAATCAAGTCCCGTGAAAATACTTTTATCGCAGTCAAAGTTATAGGCGTATAGAACATTCGTCTGGCCACTAGGTGGCGCTGCAACGAAACTGTGCATGCACCCTCAATTCCTGACTGGCATCTCAAGTACCAAGTGTCGTGTCAATAGGCCTAAATTTGACAAAGATACAGCCTAAAATCAGTTTTTATGCGCTATACATAAAATTCGTTAAGGCGGTATACGACAACGGATTGCTGTATCGAAATTCTTTTGATAACTTTTTGCCCTGAGTGTCTCTAGATGATACATACCAATTTTCGTGGCAATCGGACAAAAGCTCTAGGACGAGTTCGAAAAAGTAGGTTTTACGAATAATTCAAAATGGCGGAAAAATTTTCATGACGGAAAATGACGTCATAGGGTCCGATCGAATCGTCCTGAGCCAAGGAATTATAGGAAGCAAGAATTTTGTTTCTAGGGATTACGGATCAGAAGTTATAAGCAAAAACATAAGTGCAACTTTGGACTGTTGGTGGCGCTAGCAGGTTAGAGATAGAGATTCCAAATTTGCTGTGGGGACACATTGGACTGTCCTCTATCAGTGTGCCAAATTTCATAACTTTCCTACGTACGGTTCTATGGGCTGCCATAGACCGCAATGGCGGAAGAAGAAAAATTTACTAACAGAAACAATTGCCAATATAGCTGCAAGCAGCAATGCCGGGGTCAAGCCAAAAAGGGCACAGAAGAAAGTAAAGTTGAATTCGGATGATCAGTTTAAAGAACCTAAGAAAATCTCTTGATTTCAGACTAAGTAATATAACAGTTATCAGCAAAAAGCTTTGTTTTCATTCAGTGTAATCTCTCCCTCTCTTCTCGAGGAGCATTGACAACTAGAACACTGAAGAAAATGTGAGTGGTGCTTGCAGTGGCAATTCTCAGCTCACAATATGTTACAGTGGTGTTAATGAGTCAAAAGAGACCACCCCCATGTCTCTACGATGTTCTGATGCAGAGATATAGCTCTTGTAAAAAGGATTGATAAGGTATCCTTATTGGTTGCTAAGGAATTAATTGGCATGCACCAATGATCTCCAAGCCATGAAAGGAATAATACATGATGACCCAAGATTTTAGATGTACTGTTGGAGTAGTTTTAGGCAAAAATACCATATTTCTATCTCAAAACCACTAGGTGGCGCAATGACAAAGTTGTGCATGCAACCTCAGTTCATAACTGTGTTACATCTAGCTAGTTTTATGACTATACACTTTAGTTTAGTGAAGAAACAGTTGTATGACCATAGGGTGGCTTGATTTCAAAGGTTTTGTTCAATTATAAGGCCAACTAGTGGTGCAAGCATACAATTTTTTTTGTGTAGCCTCAGACTGTGGTCGTACATCAGCGTATCAAATATGGTGAAAAAATCTCTTTGCGTTACGAAGTTATAACCATTTATGTGTAAAAACACAAAATTTAAAGGTAATTTTTCGTTTTTTGCCATTTTCGGCCATTTCTGATGAAAATTTTAATATAACGCCAATAGAACTTTTTGTTCAGAAGGTAATGCAATGTTCTTCCTATGGTGTTTTCGAGTCGATCAGAATTACGCTCGCGGAGATATTCGCGCGTGTTTGTTAAGTGCTGTTTTGCTGCGCAGGGCTAACCGTAAGGCGAAATCTGGCATGTTTGGTAACGTTGGACTTGGCAACTATTCAGGACTCCAAAAAATTAAGTCCCGTGAAAATACGTTGATCACAGCCAAAGTTATAAGCATGTACAACACTTGTATGACCACTAGGTGGCGCTGTGACGAAACTCTGCATGCACCCTCAGATCCTCACTGGCATCACAACTACCAAGTGTGGCGTCAATAGACATAAGATTGGCGAAGATACACACTAAAACCTGTTTTTTTGCGCTCTACGTAAAATGTGTTGACGCGCTATACAAAAACGGAATGGTTTATCAAAATTCTTTTAATAACTTTTTGCCCTGAGTGTCTCTAGATGCTACATACCGTTTTTCGTAGCGATTAGGCAAAAGCTCTAGGACAAGTTCGCAAAAGTAGGTTTTATGAATAAATCAAAATGGCGGAAAATTTTTCATGGCGGAAAATGACGGCATAGGGTCCAATCGAATCGTCTTGAGCCAAGGAATCAGAGGAAACAAGAATTTTGTTTATATGACTTATGGATCAGAAGTTATAAGCAAAAACATAAGTGCAACTTTGGACTGTTGGTGGCGCTAGCGGGTTAGAGATTAAGACTCCAAATTTGCTGTGGAGACTTTTTGGACAGTCCTCTATCAGTGTGCAAAATTTCATAACTTTCCTATGTACGCTGCTATAGGCTGCCATAGACCGCAATGGCGGAGGAAGAAAAAGAAAAAGAAAAAAAAGAAAAAGAAAAAGAAAACTAACAGATACAATAGGGGTCTTCGCCCATTCTGGGCTTGACCCCTAATAATAATAAGAAAACTAACAAATACAATAGGGGTCTTCGCCCCTTCGGGGCTTGACCCCTAAATATAGCTGCAAGCAGCGATACCGGGGTCAAGCCGAAAAGGGCACAGAAGGGTGTAAAGTTGAGTTTGGATAAGCAGACCGAAGAACCTAGGTAAACCTAATGATTTCAGATGAAAAAACGCAAAAATAATCAACAAAAATAATCTCTGTTCTTGTCTACTGCAATCGTCGTTCTGTTATTGACAGTCATGGAACATTAGAGCACTGAAGAACATGTGAGTGATATTTGCAGTGGCAAAACATGTGTCACACAAGGGCGTAGGTTTGATTCTGGCATTGGTGGGGACATAAATAAAATGGTCGCATTGCAAAAACTGTTTATCACCGTTTACTTGACATAAACAACAGACAACTCAGTATGCACTTTACTCAGTGACATCTGACTCGCCACCCCCGGTGCCATCCCAAATTTAATGTACTATAATAAACAATTCGTTATGTCCTAGAGCCTAATAAACAGTAGCTGTTTAAGTCTTTGTCAAAAAAAGAAAATCACATAGTAACATATATGAATCCATATTAACTTTATAATATTGAAGAATATGCAATTAATATTTAATTCTTAATTTAATTTTGCCAAAAAATCCCAATGTTGAAGTAGGTATATATATCATGCTGTTTCCTGAACACAGTTTATTAACGTTTCTGTAGTTTACATTAAATCTTCTTTTCATTAACAGACAGTTAATCAGTGTGAAAAAAATAGTTTGTTTAAAATGCAACATTATGTCTACATCTGTGCAAGTAATGACCACAGTGCAGTAATGAAAGTATTCAGCAATCATGACATGAATTCATGTTTTTACCATGTTGGGGTTATTTTCTTTCATGGATTAGGGACCCTCTAAATAACCTTGCCACCCCATTTATAAAAGGTTGACACAAGTTTGCAACTCCTCAGGGTTAACATGGGATTGTCCTGTATTGGTGAAAACACTGTCCTTGAATCATTATGTGGCACAACTTTTTTTGTGCATGAAACAGTTACAGTGGGTATAATAATACTTTCTTCCTCACTTACCTGTCGCCCGAATAATCACGCACGTCTTGTTGAGTGAACTTTGGCGCGTTGTACAAAGTGAAACCATCCTATCACACGTAGCGAGTAAAGACAAGCCCATCAAAAAGTGATGTGCGTTAGAGAGGCGGGACTCAAGAATGCTAATCCAATCATATTAGCAATGTGCGTTAGAGAGGCGGGACTAAAGAAATGCAAAGCCAATCATATTAGCGATGGGACTTACGGAGGCGGGCATTGCAGAGAACGAAAGCTGTTAACCGTTTGTGTACCACATAGAGCGTTATTTTTACAGAACGGGATTGCAAAAGATTTCTAATCTAATTTAAATGATTTCTGACAAAAATATAATAAGTAAAAAATAGAAAACACAAGAACAAGACGGACATTAGTGGTTATATATGAATACAGATTAAATGTTTGGTCGAAATTATTGCTAGGGACAATTCAGTCTTCTCTGAATATTGGTAGGGACATGTCCCTAGCGTCCCACCCTAAATCTACGCCCATGGTGTCACAACATGTTACAACAAGTTAAATGAGTCAAAATACACCATCCCCATGTGTCTACAATGTTCTGATGCAGAGAAAAAGCTCTTGCAAAAACGGTTGATAAGGTATTCTCATTGGTTGCTAGAGAGTAAATGAACATGCACCAGTGATTATAGTTCAATTCATGAAAGGAATAATCCATGAAGACTCATGGTTTTAGATGTGTTTTTGCAGTAGTTATAGGCAAAAATAGCCATTTTCTATCTCAAAACCACTAGGTGGCGCTATGACAAAACTGTGCATGCAACCTTAGGTCATGACTGTGTTACATCTAGCTAGTTTCATGACTATACACTTTAGTTAAGCAATAAAATAGTTGTATGACCATAGGGCTTGCTTGATATGAAAGATTTTGTTCAATTATAGGGCCACCTAGTTGTGGAGACATACCATTTTTTTTTGTGTGGCCTCAGACTGTGGTCGTACATCTGCGTATCAAATCTGGTGAAAAAATCTCTTTTCGTTGCGAAGTTATAACCATTTATGTGTAAAAAATGCAAAATTTAAAGGTAATTTTTCGTTTTTTGCATTTTTCGGCCATTTCTGATGAAAATTTTAATATAACGCCAATAGAATTTTTTGTTCAGAAGGTAATGCAATATTCTTCCTATGGTGTTTTCGTGTCGATCGGAATAACGCTCGCGGAGTTATTCGCGCGTGTTTTTTAAGTGCTATTTTGATGCACAGGGCTAACCGTAAGGCGAATCCTGGCATGTTTGGTATCGTTGGACTCGGCGACTACTCAGGACTCCAAAAAATCAAGTCCCGTGAAAATACTTTTATCGCAGCCAAAGTTATAGGCGTATAGAACATTCGTCTGACCACTAGGTGGCGCTGCAACGAAACTGTGCATGCACCCTCAGTTCTTGACTGGCATCTCGAGTACCAAGTGTCGTGTCAATAGGCCTAAGTTTGGCGAAGATACAGCCTAAAATCAGTTTTTTTGCGCTCTATGTAAAATTCGTTGACGCGCTATACGAGAACGGATTGGTTTATCGAAATTATTTTAATAACTTTTTGCCTTGAGTGTCTCTAGATGCTGCATACCGATTTTCGTGGCAATCGGGTAAAAACTCTAGGAGGAGTTCGCAAAAGTAGGTTTTACGAATATTTCAAAATGGCGGAAAAATTTTCATGACGAAAAATAACGTCATAGGGTCTAATCGAATCGTCTTGAACCAAGGAATCAGAGGAAACAAGAATTTCGTTTCTAGGACTTACGGATCAGAAGTTATAAGCAAAAACGTAAGTGCAACTTTGGACTGTTGGTGGCGCTAGCGGGTTTGAGATAGAGACTCCAAAATTGCTAGGGATATTATTTGGACTGTCCTCTGTCAGTGTGCCAAATTTCATAACTTTCCTATGTACGGTTCTATGGGCTGCCATAGACCGCAATGGAACAGGAAGAAGAATAATATTTAAAAAGAAAAAGAAAAAGAAAAAGAAAAAGAAAAAGAAAACTAACGGATAAAATAGGGGTCTTCGCCCATTCTGGGCTTGACCCCTAAATATAGCTGCAAGCAGCGATACCGGGGTCAAGCCGAAAAGGGCACAGAAGGGTGTAAAGTTGAGTTTGGATAAGCAGACCGAAGAACCTAGGTAAACCTAATGATTTCAGATGAAAACACGCAAAAATAATCAACAAAAATAATCTCTGTTCTTGTCTACTGCAATCGTCGTTCTGTTATTGACAGTCATGGAACATTAGAGCACTGAAGAACATGTGAGTGATATTTGCAGTGGCAAAACATGTGTCACACAAGGGCGTAGGTTTGATTCTGGCATTGGTGGGGACATAAATAAAATGGTCGCATTGCAAAAACTGTTTATCACCGTTTACTTGACATAAACAACAGACAACTCAGTATGCACTTTACTCAGTGACATCTGACTCGCCACCCCCGGTGCCATCCCAAATTTAATGTACTATAATAAACAATTCGTTATGTCCTAGAGCCTAATAAACAGTAGCTGTTTAAGTCTTTGTCAAAAAAAGAAAATCACATAGTAACATATATGAATCCATATTAACTTTATAATATTGAAGAATATGCAATTAATATTTAATTCTTAATTTAATTTTGCCAAAAAATCCCAGTGTTGAAGTAGGTATATATATCATGCTGTTTCCTGAACACAGTTTATTAACGTTTCTGTAGTTTACATTAAATCTTCTTTTCATTAACAGACAGTTAATCAGTGTGAAAAAAATAGTTTGTTTAAAATGCAACATTATGTCTACATCTGTGCAAGTAATGACCACAGTGCAGTAATGAAAGTATTCAGCAATCATGACATGAATTCATGTTTTTACCATGTTGGGGTTATTTTCTTTCATGGATTAGGGACCCTCTAAATAACCTTGCCACCCCATTTATAAAAGGTTGACACAAGTTTGCAACTCCTCAGGGTTAACATGGGATTGTCCTGTAAAAACAATCACCCACAAAGCAGGGGCTGGAGGGCTACGGCGTTCAAAACAGTATACAAAATGTCAAAAATATATGTAAATCGAAGGTGCTCTTTGGGAAATAAGCTAAATTTCAAAAACAACAAAAGGAAACCAAGGCACTCTTCTAAATAATAAAACCGCTTTAATAAAGGTGCTAGTTCATAATGGAACTTAAAAATACCACCAAAATGGGATTGTCCTGTATTGGTGAAAACACTGTCCTTGAATCATTATGTGGCACAACTTTTTTTGTGCATGAAACAGTTACAGTGGGTATAATAATACTTTCTTCCTCACTTACCTGTCGCCCGAATAATCACGCATGCTTTGTTGAGTGAACTTTGGCGCGTTGTACAAAGTGAAACCATCCTATCACACGTAGCGAGTAAAGACAAGCCCATCAAAAAGTGATGTGCGTTAGAGAGGCGGGACTCAAGAATGCTAATCCAATCATATTAGCAATGTGCGTTAGAGAGGCGGGACTAAAGAAATGCAAAGCCAATCATATTAGCGATGTGACTTACGGAGGCGGGCATTGCAGAGAACGAAAGCTGTTAACCGTTTGTGTACCACATAGAGCGTTATTTTTACAGAACGGGATTGCAAAAGATTTCTAATCTAATTTAAATGGTTTCTGACAAAAATATAATAAGTAAAAAATAGAAAACACAAGAACAAGACGGACATTAGTGGTTATATATGAATACAGATTAAATGTTTGGTCGAAATTATTGCTAGGGACAATTCAGTCTTCTCTGAATATTGGTAGGGACATGTCCCTAGCGTCCCACCCTAAATCTACGCCCATGGTGTCACAACATGTTACAACAAGTTAAATGAGTCAAAATACACCATCCCCATGTGTCTACGATGTTCTGATGCAGAGAAAAAGCTCTTGCAAAAACGGTTGATAAGGTATTCTCATTGGTTGCTAGAGAGTAAATGAACATGCACCAGTGATTATAGTTCAATTCATGAAAGGAATAATCCATGAAGACTCATGGTTTTAGATGTGTTTTTGCAGTAGTTATAGGCAAAAATAGCCATTTTCTATCTCAAAACCACTAGGTGGCGCTATGACAAAACTGTGCATGCAACCTTAGGTCATGACTGTGTTACATCTAGCTAGTTTCATGACTATACACTTTAGTTAAGCAATAAAATAGTTGTATGACCATAGGGCTTGCTTGATATGAAAGATTTTGTTCAATTATAGGGCCACCTAGTGGTGGAGGCATACCATTTTTTTTTTGTGTGGCCTCAGACTGTGGTCGTACATCTGCGTATCAAATCTGGTGAAAAAATCTCTTTTCGTTGCGAAGTTATAACCATTTATGTGTAAAAAATGCAAAATTTAAAGGTAATTTTTCGTTTTTTGCATTTTTCGGCCATTTCTGATGAAAATTTTAATATAACGCCAATAGAACTTTTTGTTCAGAAGGTAATGCAATATTCTTCCTATGGTGTTTTCGTGTCGATCGGAATAACGCTCGCGGAGTTATTCGCGCGTGTTTTTTAAGTGCTATTTTGATGCACAGGGCTAACCGTAAGGCGAATCCTGGCATGTTTGGTATCGTTGGACTCGGCGACTACTCAGGACTCCAAAAAATCAAGTCCCGTGAAAATACTTTTATCGCAGCCAAAGTTATAGGCGTATAGAACATTCGTCTGACCACTAGGTGGCGCTGCAACGAAACTGTGCATGCACCCTCAGTTCCTGACTGGCATCTCGAGTACCAAGTGTCGTGTCAATAGGCCTAAGTTTGGCGAAGATACAGCCTAAAATCAGTTTTTTTGCGCTCTATGTAAAATTCGTTGACGCGCTATACGAGAACGGATTGGTTTATCGAAATTCTTTTAATAACTTTTTGCCTTGAGTGTCTCTAGATGCTGCATACCGATTTTCGTGGCATTCGGGTAAAAACTCTAGGAGGAGTTCGCAAAAGTAGGTTTTACGAATATTTCAAAATGGCGGAAAAATTTTCATGACGGAAAATAACGTCATAGGGTCTAATCGAATCGTCTTGAACCAAGGAATCAGAGGAAACAAGAATTTCGTTTCTAGGACTTACGGATCAGAAGTTATAAGCAAAAACGTAAGTGCAACTTTGGACTGTTGGTGGCGCTAGCGGGTTTGAGATAGAGACTCCAAAATTGCTAGGGATATTATTTGGACTGTCCTCTGTCAGTGTGCAAAATTTCATAACTTTCCTATGTACGGTTCTATGGGCTGCCATAGACCGCAATGGAACAGGAAGAAGAATAATATTTAAAAAGAAAAAGAAAAAGAAATATAGCTGCAAGCAGCAATACCGGGGTCAAGCCGAAAAGGGCACAGAAGGATGTCAAGTTGCGTTTGGATAAGCAGACTGAAGAACCTAGGTAAACCTAATGATTTCAGATGAAAAAATGCAAAGGTAATCAACAAAAATAATCTATATTCTTGGCTACTGCAACTGTCCTTCGGTTATTGACAATCATGGAACATTAGAGCACTGAAGGACATGTATGTGATGCTTACAGTGGGCAAACATGGGTCACAACATGTTACAACAAGTTAAAAGAGTCAAAAGAGACCATCCCCATGTCTCTGTGATGTTCTGATACAGAGAAAAAGCTCTTGCAAAAACAGTTGATAACGTATTCTCATTGGTTGCTAGAGAGTAAATGGACATCCTCTAGTGATTATAGTCAAAGCCATGAAAGGAATAATCCATGATGACTCATGGTTTTAGATGTGTTGTTGCAGTAGTTTTAGGCAAAAAATGCCATATTCTATCTCAAAACCAGTAGGTGGCGCAATGACAAAATTCGTGCATGCAACCTCAGGTCATAAATGTGTTACATCTAGCTAGTTTTATGACTATACACTTTAGTTTAGTGAAGAAACAGTTGTATGACCATAGGGTGGCTTGATTTCAAAGGTTTTGTTCAATTATAAGGCCAACTAGTGGTGCAACCATACAATTTTTTTTGTGTAGCCTCAGACTGTAGTCGTACATCAGCGTATCAAATATGGTGAAAAAATCTCTTTGCGTTACGAAGTTATAACCATTTATGTGTAAAAACACAAAATTTAAAGGTAATTTTTCGTTTTTTGCCATTTTCGGCCATTTCTGATGAAAATTTTAATATAGTGCCAATAGAACTTTTTGTTCAGAAGGTAATGCAATATTCTTCCTATGATGTTTTCGAGTCGATCAGAATTACGCTTGCGGAGATATTCGCGCGTGTTTTTTAAGTGCTGTTTTGCTGCGCAGGGCTAACCGTAAGGCGAAATCTGGCATGTTTGGTATCGTTGGACTCGGCGACTATTCAGGACTCCTAAAAATCAAGTCCCGTCAAAATACGTTGATCACAGCCAAAGTTATAGGTGTAAAAAACATCTGTCTGGCCACTAGGTGGCGCTGCGACGAAACTGTGCATGCACACTCAGTTCCTGACTGGCATCACAAGTACCAAGTGTCGTGTCAATAGGCCTAAGTTTGACGAAGATACAGCCTAAATTCTGTTTTTTTGCACTCTACGAAAATTTTGTTGACGCGCTATACGACAACGGATTGGTTTATCGAAATTCTTTTGATAACTTTTTGCCGTGAGGGTCTCTAGATGCTACATACCAATTTTCGCGGCAATCGGGTAAAAACTCTAGGACGAGTTCGCAAAAGTAGGTTTTACGAATAATTCAAAATGGCGGAAAAAATTTCATGACGGAAAATGACGTCATAGGGTCCAATCGAATCGGCTTGAGCCAAGGAATCAGAGGAAGCAAGAATTTTGTTTGTGGGACTTACGGATCAGAAGTTATAAGCAAAAACATAAGTGCAACTTTGGACTGTTGGTGGCGCTAGCGGGTTAGACATAGAGACTCCAAATTTGCTGTGGGGACACATTGGACTGTCCTTTATCAGTGTGCCAAATTTCATAACTTTCCTACGTACGGTTCTATGGGCTGCCATAGACCGCAATGGCGGAAGAAGAATAACTAATAATAATAATAATTATTATAAAAAGAAAACTAACGGATACAATAGGGGTCTTCGCCCCTTCGGGGCTTGACCCCTAATAATAATAAATATAGCTGCAAGCAGCAATCACCGGGGTCAAGCCAAAAAGGGCACAGCAGAAAGTAAAGTTGACTTCGGATGAGCAGTTTAAAGTACCTAGGAAAATCTCTTGATTTCAGACAAACAATATAACAGTTATCAGCAAAAAAGCTGTTCTCATTTAGTGAAATCTCTCCCTCTCTTTCGTCGAGCATTGATAACTAGAACACTGACGTAAAAATGAGTGGTGCTTCTAGTGGCAATACTCAGCTCACAAAATGCTACAGTGGTGTTAATGAGTCAAAAGAGCCCACCCCCATGTCTCTGCGATGTTCTGATGCAGAGAAAAAGCTCTTGCAAAAACAGTTGATAACGTATTCTCATTGGTTGCTAGAGAGTAAATGGACATCCACTAGTGATTATAGTCAAAGCCATGAAAGGAATAATCCATGATGACTCATGGTTTTAGCTGTGTTGTTGCAGTAGTTTTAGGCAAAAAAATGCCATATTCTATCTCAAAACCAGTAGGTGGCGCAATGACAAAATTGTGCATGCAACCTCAGGTCATAACTGTGTTACATCTAGCTACTTTTATGACTATACACTTTAGTTTAGTGAAGAAACAGTTGTATGACCCTAGGGTGACTTGATTTCAAAGGTTTTGTTCAATTATAAGGCCAACTAGTGGTGCAAGCATACAATTTTTTTTGTGTAGCCTCAGACTGTGGTCGTACATCAGCGTATCAAATCTGGTGAAAAAATCTCTTGTCGTTGCGAAGTTATAACCATTTATGTGTAAAAAAGCAAAATTTAAAGGTAATTTTTCGTTTTTTGCTTTTTTCAGCCATTTCTGATAAAAATTTTAATATAACGCCAATAGAACTTTTTGTTCAGAAGGTAACGCAATGTTCTTCCTATGGTGTTTTCGAGTCGATCGGAATAACGCTCGCAGAGATATTCGCGCGTGTTTTTTAAGTGCTATTTTGCTGCGCAGGGTTAACCGTATGACGAATCCTGGCATGTTTGGTATCGTTGGACTCGGCGACTACTCAGGACTCCAAAAATTCAAGTCCCGTGAAAATACTTTTATCGCAGTCAAAGTTATAGGCGTATAGAACATTCGTCTGGCCACTAGGTGGCGCTGCAACGAAACTGTGTATGTACCCTCAATTCCTGACTGGCATCTCAAGTACCAAGTCTCGTGTCAATAGGCCTACGTTTGGCGAAGATACAGCCTAAACTCTGTTTTTTTGCGCTCTATGTAAAATTCGTTGACGCGCTATACGAGAACGGATTGGTTTATCGAAATTCTTTTAATAACTTTTTGCCTTGAGTGACTCTAGATGCTGCATACCGATTTTCGTGGCAATCGGGTAAAAACTCTAGGACGAGTTTGCAAAAGTAGGTTTTACGAATAATTCAAAATGGCGGAAAAATTTTCATGACGGAAAATGACGTCATAGGGTCCTATCGAATCGTCTTGAGCCAAGGAATCAGAGGAAACAAGAATTTTATTTCTGGGACTTACGGTTCAGAAGTTATAAGACAAAACGTAAGTGCAACTTTGGACTGTTGGTGGCGCTAGTGGGCTTCAGATAGAGACTCCAAATTTGCTGTGGATATTATTTGGACTGTCCTCTATCAGTGTGCCAAATTTCATAACTTTCCTACGTACGGTTCTATGGGCTGCCATAGACCGCAATGGCGGAAGAAGAAAAATTTACTAACAGAAACAATTGCCAATATAGCTGCAAGCAGCGATACCGGGGTCAAGCCAAACATGGCAAAAAATGATTCATACGTGATGACTGTCATGATTAAAGATCTAAGTTTGCATTAGTTTTAGGAAAAAAATAGAAATTTTTTGTATCTTGAGACCACTAGGTGGCGCGGTGCCGAAACAATAGATGGTGCCTCAGGTCATGACTGTGATGACACATACCAAATTGAGTGTAAATACGATAAAGCAATACAGAGATATAGCCTTAAATGACTTGACCACTAGGGGGCACTAACCAAACAATAAATTGTGACTCAGGTCTTGATTGTGATGACACCCACCAAATTTGGTGTAAATACAATAAAGAGATGCAGAGATATAGCCTTAAATGACTTGACCACTAGGGGGCACTGACCAAAAAATAAATTGTGATTCAGGTCTTGATTGTGATGACACCCACCAAATTTTGTGTAAATACGATAAAGAGATGCAGAGATATAGCTTCAAATCTCTTGACCACTAGGGGGCACCGAAAAGTTTACAAGTCCTCCCAGAACATGTTGCTGATGAACCATACCAAGTTTCATAACAATACGCAATTGCGTTTCTGAAATACTTGAACTTAAAGAAAAAATTCAAAATGGCCGACACACAAAATGGCCGACCAAAAACCATTTGGTATCGTTTGACTCGGCATGCCTCAAGAAATCTAACAAGACCAGTCTCATAATTTTACATTCAAGTTTGCAATAGTTATAAGCAAAAGTAGACATTTTTTATATCTCGTGACCAGTAGGGGGCAGTGTGACGAAATGGTGCATGCACCCTCAGGTCATCACTGGTATGACATATACCAAGTCTCATATTAATACGCAAAAGTTTTGCGAAGATACAGGCTCAAACACATTTTGGCGTGCTCGCCCTCGCATTCTTTGATGCGTTATACGACAACGGATAGGTCTACCGAAAAGCTTTTGATAACTTTTTGTCTAGAGTGTCTCTAGACGATGCATACCAAAAATCAAGCCAATCACACGAGCGCTCTAGGAGGAGTTCGAAAAAGTAGGTGTTCAATATAATTGAAAATGGCCGACAGGAAGTAGGTTTGACTCAGACATATTTGGTACAGTCAGACTCAGCATGAGCCAAGGAATCAATAGAGTGAAGTCTTATGTCAGTGTGGCAATTTAATCAAATGATATAAAGATTTTAAACAATTTATTTACATATCCTGACCACTAGGTGGCGCTGTCTTAAAGATTTATAGGTGCGCTCAGAACATGTCACTGATGAACCATGCCAAGTTTCGTAGCGATACGCCATTCTGTTTGTGAAATACTGAACTTAATGAGAAAATTCAAAATGGCCGACACCCAAAATGGCCGACCGAAAACCGTTTGGTATCGTTTGACTCGGCATGCCTCAAGGAATCTTACAAGACCACCTTCATGATTTTAGACTCAAGTTTGAAGTAGTTATAAGCGAAAATAAGCATTTTTCGAATCTCGTGACCACTAGGTGGCGCTGTGACGAAACGTTGCAGGCACCCTCAGGTCATGACTGTAATGACATATACCAAGTTTCGTGTCGATACAATAAAGTTTTGCGAAGATACGGCCACACGTCCGTTTTGGCGTGCTCGCCGCCATATATGTTGTGAATTTATACGAGAACGCATTGGTCTATCAAAAAGCTTTTGATAACTTTTTGTCTGGGGTGTCTCTAGATGCTACATACCAAAGGACATGCAAATCGGACGGACGGTCTAGGAGGAGTTCGAAAAAGTAGGTTTTACGGAAAATTCAAAATGGCGGAAAGATGTGCATGACACAAATGACATCAACATATGCAACTGAATCATCATGAGCCAAGGATTCAGAGGAAACAAGAATTTATTTTCTAGGACTCACGGGTCACAAGTTGTGAGCATGAACATAAGTGGATTTTTGGACTGTTGGTGGCGCTAGAGGGTTTGAGTCAGACACACCAATGTTGCTATAGTAACTTCTGTGACTGTCCTCTACATGTGTGCCAAATTTCATAACTTTCCTATGTACGGTTCTATGGGCTGCCATTGACTTTTGGGTGGAAGAACGAGGAACAAGAATAACAATAATAATAATAATAATAATAATAAGAAAACTAACAATAACAATAGGGTTCTACGCCCCTTCGGGGCTTGACCCCTAAATATAGCTGCAAGCAGCAATCACCGGGGTCAAGCCAAAAAGGGCACAGCAGAACGTAAAGTTGACTTCGGATGAGCAGTTTAAAGAGTCTAGGAAAATCTCTTGATTTCAGACAAAACAATATAACAGTTATCAGCAAAAAAGCTGTGTTCTCATTTAGTGAAATCTCTCCCTCTCTTTCGACGAGCATTGATAACCAGAACACTGACGTTAAAATGAGTGGTCCTTGCAGTGGCAATTCTCAGCTCTCAAAATGTTACAGTGTTGTTAATGAGTCAAAAGAGATCACCCTCATGTTTATACGATGTTCTGATGCAGAGATATAGCTTTTGCAAAACGGTTGATAAGGTATTCTCATTGATTGCTAGGGAGTGAATTGGCAACCACCAGTGATTATAGTCAAAGCCATGAAAAGAATAATCCATGATGACTCATGGTTTTAGATGTGCTGTTGCAGTAGATTTATGCAAAAATAGCTATTTTCTATCTCCAAACCACTAGGGGGCGCTATGACAGAATCGTGCATGCAACCTCAGGTCATGACTGCGTTACATCTAGCTAGTTTCATGACTATACACTTTAGTTCGGCAAAGAAATAGTTGTATGACCATAGGGCTTGCTTGATATGAAATATTTTGTTCAATTATAGGGCCACCTAGTGGTTCAGGCATACCAATTTTTTTGTGTGGCCTCAGACTCTGCTCATACATCAGCGTATCAAATCTGGTGAAAAAATCTCTTTTCGTTGCGAAGTTATAACCATTTATGTGTAAAAACCACAAAATCTAAAGGTAATTTTTCGTTTTTTGCAATTTTCGGCCATTTCTGATGAAAATTTTAATATAACGCCAATAGAACTTTTTGTTCAGAAGGTAATGCAATATTCTTCCTATGGTGTTTTCGAGTCGATCGGAATAACGCTCGCGGAGATATTCGCGCGTGTTTTTTAAGTGCTGTTTTGCTGCGCAGGGCTAACGGTAAAGCGAAATCTGGCATGTTTGGTATCGTTGGACTCGGCGACTACTCAGGACTCCTAAAAATCAAGTCCCGTCAAAATACGTTGATCGCAGCCAAAGTTATAGGTGTATAAATCATCTGTCTGGCCACTAGGTGGCGCTGCGACGAAACTGTGCATGCACACTCAGTTTATGACTGGCATCACAAGTACCAAGTGTCGTGTCAATAGGCCTAAGTTTGACGAAGATACAGCCTAAAATCAGTTTTTTTGCGCTCTAAGTAAAATTTGTTGACACGCTATACGACAACGGATTGGTTTATTAAAATTCTTTTAATAACTTTTTGCCGTGAGGGTCTCTAGATGCTACATACCAATTTTCGCAGCAATCGGGTAAAAACTCTAGGACGAGTTCGCAAAAGTAGGTTTTACGAATAATTCAAAATGGCGGAAAAATTTTAATGACGGAAAATGACGGCATAGGGTCCAATCGAATCGTCTTGAGCCAAGGAATCAGAGGAAACAAGAATTTTGTTTCTAGGACTTACGGATCAGAAGTTATAAGCAAAAACATAAGTTCAACTTTGGACTGTTGGTGGCGCTAGCGGGTTAGAGATAGAGACTCCAAATTTGCTGTGGGGACACATTGGACTGTCCTTTATCAGTGTGCCAAATTTCATAACTTTCCTACGTACGGTTCTATGGGCTGCCATAGACCGCAATGGCGGAAGAAGAAGAAGAAGAAGAAGAAGAAGAAGCAGAATAATTATTATAATAAATATAGCTGCAAGCAGCAATCACCGGGGTCAAGCCAAAAAGGGCACAGCAGAAAGTAAAGTTGACTTCGGATGAGCAGTTTAAAGAACCTAAGAAAATCTCTTGATTTCAGACAAAACAATATAACAGTTATCAGCAAAAAAGCTGTGTTCTCATTTAGTGAAATCTCTCCCTCTCTTTCGACGAGCATTGATAACTAGAACACTGACGTAAAAATGAGTGGTGCTTGCAGTGGCAATACTCAGCTCTCATAATGTTACAGTGTTGTTAATGAGTCAAAAGAGCCCACCCCCGTGTCTCTACGATGTTCTGACGCAGAGTTATAGCTCTTGCAAAACGGTTGATAAGGTATTCTCATTGGTTGCTAGGGAGTGAATTGGCAACCACCAGTGATTATAGTCAAAGCCATGAAAGGAATAATCCATGATGACTCATGGTTTTAGATGTGCTGTTGCAGTAGATTTAGGCAAAAATAGCTATTTTCTATCTCCAAACCACTAGGGGGCGCTATGACAGAATCGTGAATGCAACCTCATGACTGCGTTACATCTAGCTAGTTTCATGACTATACACTTTAGTTCGGCAAAGAAATAGTTGTATGACCATAGGACTTGCTTGATATGAAATATTTTGTTCAATTATAGGGCCACCTAGTGGTTCAGGCATACCAATTTTTTTGTGTGGCCTCAGACTCTGCTCATACATCAGCGTATCAAATCTGGTGAAAAAATCTCTTTTCGTTACGAAGTTATAACCATTTATGTGTAAAAACCACAAAATCTAAAGGTAATTTTTCGTTTTTTGCAATTTTCGGCCATTTCTGATGAAAATTTTAATATAACGCCAATAGAACTTTTTGTTCAGAAGGTAATGCAATGTTCTTCCTATGGTGTTTTCGAGTCGATCGGAATAACGCTCGCGGAGATATTCGTGCGTGTTTTTTAAGTGCTGTTTTGCTGCGCAGGGCTAACCGTAAGGCGAAATCTGAAATGTTTGGTATCGTTGGACTCGGCGACTACTCAGGACTCCTAAAAATCAAGTCCCGTCAAAATACGTTGATCGCAGCCAAAGTTATAGGTGTATAAATCATCTGTCTGGCCACTAGGTGGCGCTGCGACGAAACTGTGCATGCACACTCAGTTCATGACTGGCATCACAAATACCAAGTGTCGTGTCAATAGGCCTAAGTTTGACGAAGATACAGCCTAAAATCTGTTATTTTGCGCTATACGTAAAATTTGTTGACACGCTATACGACAACGGATTGGTTTATCAAAATTCTTTTAATAACTTTTTGCCGTGAGGGTCTATAGATGCTACATACCAATTTTCGCGGCAATCGGGTAAAAACTCTAGGACGAGTTCGCAAAAGTAGGTTTTACGAATAATTCAAAATGGCGGAAAAATTTTCATGACGGAAAATGACGTCATAGGGTCCAATCGAATCGTCTTGAGCCAAGGAATCAGAGGAAACAAGAATTTCGTTTCTAGGACTTACGGATCAAAAGTTATAAGCAAAAACATAAGTGAAACTTTGGACTGTTGGTGGCGCTAGCGGGTTTGAGATAGAGACTCCAAATTTGCTGTGGATAATATTTGGACTGTCCTTTATCAGTGTGCCAAATTTCATAACTTTCCTACGTACGGTTCTATGGGCTGCCATAGACCGCAATGGCGGAAGAAGAAGAAGAAGAAGAAGAAGAATAATAATAATAATAAGAAAACTAACAAATACAATAGGGGTCTTCGCCCCTTCGGGGCTTGACCCCTAATAATAAGAAAACTAACAAATACAATAGGGGTCTTCGCCCCTTCGGGGCTTGACCCCTAAAAAGAAAAAGAAAACTAACGGATACAATAGGGGTCTTCGCCCATTCTGGGCTTGACCCCTAAATATAGCTGCAAGCAGCAATACCGGGGTCAAGCCGAAAAGGGCACAGCAGAAAGTAAAGTTGACTTCGGATGAGCAGTTTAAAGAACCTAAGAAAATCTCTTGATTTCAGACAAAACAATATAACAGTTATCAGCAAAAAAGCTGTGTTCTCATTTAGTGAAATCTCTCCCTCTCTTTCGACGAGCATTGATAACTAGAACACTTACGTAAAAATGAGTGGTGCTTGCAGTGGCAATACTCAGCTCTCAAAATGTTACAGTGTTGTTAATGAGTCAAAAGAGCCCACCCCCGTGTCTCTACGATGTTCTGACGCAGAGTTATAGCTCTTGCAAAACGGTTGATAAGGTATTCTCATTGGTTGCTAGGGAGTGAATTGGCAACCACCAGTGATTATAGTCAAAGCCATGAAAGGAATAATCCATGATGACTCATGGTTTTAGATGTGCTGTTGCAGTAGATTTAGGCAAAAATAGCTATTTTCTATCTCCAAACCACTAGGGGGCGCTATGACAGAATCGTGAATGCAACCTCATGACTGCGTTACATCTAGCTAGTTTCATGACTATACACTTTAGTTCGGCAAAGAAATAGTTGTATGACCATAGGACTTGCTTGATATGAAATATTTTGTTCAATTATAGGGCCACCTAGTGGTTCAGGCATACCAATTTTTTTGTGTGGCCTCAGACTCTGCTCATACATCAGCGTATCAAATCTGGTGAAAAAATCTCTTTTCGTTACGAAGTTATAACCATTTATGTGTAAAAACCACAAAATCTAAAGGTAATTTTTCGTTTTTTGCAATTTTCGGCCATTTCTGATGAAAATTTTAATATAACGCCAATAGAACTTTTTGTTCAGAAGGTAATGCAATGTTCTTCCTATGGTGTTTTCGAGTCGATCGGAATAACGCTCGCGGAGATATTCGTGCGTGTTTTTTAAGTGCTGTTTTGCTGCGCAGGGCTAACCGTAAGGCGAAATCTGAAATGTTTGGTATCGTTGGACTCAGCGACTACTCAGGACTCCTAAAAATCAAGTCCCGTCAAAATACGTTGATCGCAGCCAAAGTTATAGGTGTATAAATCATCTGTCTGGCCACTAGGTGGCGCTGCGACGAAACTGTGCATGCACACTCAGTTCATGACTGGCATCACAAATACCAAGTGTCGTGTCAATAGGCCTAAGTTTGACGAAGATACAGCCTAAAATCTGTTATTTTGCGCTACACGTAAAATTTGTTGACACGCTATACGACAACGGATTGGTTTATCAAAATTCTTTTAATAACTTTTTGCCGTGAGGGTCTATAGATGCTACATACCAATTTTCGCGACAATCGGGTAAAAACTCTAGGACGAGTTCGCAAAAGTAGGTTTTACGAATAATTCAAAATGGCGGAAAAATTTTCATGACGGAAAATGACGTCATAGGGTCCAATCGAATCGTCTTGAGCCAAGGAATCAGAGGAAACAAGAATTTCGTTTCTAGGACTTACGGATCAAAAGTTATAAGCAAAAACATAAGTGCAACTTTGGACTGTTGGTGGCGCTAGCGGGTTTGAGATAGAGACTCCAAATTTGCTGTGGATAATATTTGGACTGTCCTTTATCAGTGTGCCAAATTTCATAACTTTCCTACGTACGGTTCTATGGGCTGCCATAGACCGCAATGGCGGAAGAAGAAGAAGAAGAAGCAGAATAATTATTATAATAATAATAATAAGAAGAAAACTAACAAATACAATAGGGGTCTTCGCCCCTTCGGGGCTTGACCCCTAAATATAGCTGCAAGCAGCAATGCCGGGGTCAAGCCAAAAAGGGCACATAAGAGAGTAAAGTTGAATTCGGATGAGCAGTTTAAAGAACCTGGGAAAATCTCTTGATTTCAGACTAAATAATATAACAGTTATCAGCAAAAAAGCTGTTTTCATTCAGTGTCATCTCTCCCTCTCTTCTTGAGGAGCATTGACAACTAGAACACTGAAGAAAATGTGAGTGGTGCTTGCAGTGGCAATTCTCAGCTCACAAAATGTTACAGTGGTGTTAATGAGTCAAAAGAGACCACCCCCATGTCTCTACGATGTTCTGATGCAGCTCTTGTAAAAAGGATTGATAAGGTATCCTAATTGGTTGCTAAGGAGTTAATTGGCATGCACCAATGATCTCCAAGCCATGAAAGGAATAATACATGATGACCCAAGATTTTAGATGTACTGTTGGAGTAGTTTTAGGTAAAAATACCATATTTCTATCTCAAAACCACTAGGTGGCGCAATGACAAAGTTGTGCATACAACCTCAGTTCATAACTGTGTTACATCTAGCTAGTTTTATGACTATACACTTTAGTTTAGTGAAGAAATAGTTGTATGACCATAGGGCTTGCTTGATATGAAAGATTTTGTTCAATTATAGGGCCACCTAGTGGTTCAGGCATACCAATTTTTTTGTGTGGCCTCAGACTCTGCTCATACATCAGTGTATCAAATCTGGTGAAAAAATTTCTTTTCGTTGCGAAGTTATAACAATTTATGTATAAAAACACAAATTGTAAAAGGTAATTTTTCGTTTTTTGCAATTTTCGGCCATTTCTGATGAAAATTTTAATATAACGCCAATAGAACTTTTTGTTCAGAAGGTAATGCAATGTTCTTCCTATGGTGTTTTCGAGTCGATCGGAATAACGCTCGCGGAGATATTCGCGCATGTTTTTTAAGTGCTGTTTTGCTGCGCAGGGCTAACCGTAAGGCGAAATCTGGCATGTTTGGTATTGTTGGACTCGGCGACTATTCAGAACTCCTAAAAATCAAGTCCCGTAAAAATACGTTGATCACAGCCAAAGTTATAGGTGTAAGAAACATCTGTCTGGCCACTAGGTGGCGCTGCGACGAAACTGTGCATGCACACTCAGTTCCTGACTGGCATCACAAGTATCAAGTGTCATGTCAATAGGCCTAAGTTTGACGAAGATACAGCCTAAAATCTGTTTTTTCGCGCTCTATGTAAAATTTGTTGACGCGCTATACAACAACGGATTGGTTTATCGAAATTCTTTTGATAAATTTTTGCCGTGAGGGTCTCTAGATGCTACATACCAATTTTCGCGGCAATCGGGTAAAAACTCTAGGACGAGTTCGCAAAAGTAGGTTTTACGAATAATTCAAAATGGCGGAAACATTTTCATGACGGAAAATGACGTCATAGGGTCCAATCGAATCGTCTTGAGCCAAGGAATCAGAGGAAACAAGAATTTCGTTTCTAGGACCTAAGGTTCAGAAGTTATAAGCAAAAACATAAGTTCAACTTTGGACTGTTGGTGGCGCTAGCGGGTTAGAGATAGAGACTCCAAATTTGCTGTGGGGACACATTGGACTGTCCTTTATCAGTGTGCCAAATTTCATAACTTTCCTACGTACGGTTCTATGGGCTGCCATAGACCGCAATGGCGGAAGAATAATAATAATAATAATAATAAAAAGAAAACTAACGGATACAATAGGGGTCTTCGCCCCTTCGGGGCTTGACCCCTAAATATAGCTGCAAGCAGCGATGCCGGGGTCAAGCCAAAAAGGGCACAGAAGAAAGTAAAGTTGAATTCGGATGAGCAGTTTAAAGAACCTAAGAAAATCTCTTGATTTCAGACTAAGTAATATAACAGTTATCAGCAAAAAGCTGTGTTTTCATTCAGTGTAATCTCTCCCTCTCTTCTCGAGGAGCATTGATAACTAGAACACTGAAGAAAATGTGAGTGGTGCTTGCAGTGGCAATACTCAGCTCACAAAATGTTACAGTGGTGTTAATGAGTCAAAAGAGACCACCCCCATGTCTCTACAATGTTCTGACGCAGAGATATAGCTCTTGCAAAAACGGTTGATAAGGTATCCTAATTGGTTGCTAAGGAGTTAATTGGCATGCACCAATGATCTCCAAGCCATGAGAGGAATAATACATGATGACCCAAGATTTTAGATGTACTGTTGGAGTAGTTTTAGGCAAAAATACCATATTTCTATCTCAAAACCACTAGGTGCCGCAATGACAGAATCGTGCATGCAACCTCGGGTCATATCTGCGTTACATCTAGCTAGTTTCATGACTATACACTTTAGTTCAGC
The DNA here is from genome assembly GCF_030506205.2 of Paramisgurnus dabryanus. Lineage (NCBI taxonomy): Eukaryota > Metazoa > Chordata > Actinopteri > Cypriniformes > Cobitidae > Paramisgurnus > Paramisgurnus dabryanus. Next base: position 955,356 of record NC_133352.1, read on the forward strand.
AAAGAAATAGTTGTATGACCATAGGGCTTGCTTGATATGAAATATTTTGTTCAATTATAGGGCCACCTAGTGGTTCAAGCATACCAATTTTTTTGTGTGGCCTCAGACTCTGCTCATACATCAGCGTATTAAATCTGGTGAAAAAATCTCTTTTCGTTGCGAAGTTATAACCATTTATGTGTAAAAAACACAAAATGTAAAGGTAATTTTTAGTTTTTTGCAATTTTCGGCCATTTCTGATGAAAATTTTAATATAACGCCAATCAACAAAAATAATCTATATTCTAATCCACTGCAATAATCCTTCTGTTATTGACAGTCATGGAACATTAGAGCACAGAAGGATATGTGAGTGATGTTTGCAGTGGCATAACATGGGTCACAACATGTTACAACAAGTTAAATCAGTCAAAAGAGACCATCCCCATGTCTCTACGATGTTCTGATGCAGAGAAAAAGCTCTTTCAAAACTGTTCATAAGGTATTCTCATTGGTTGCTAGAGAGTAAATTCACATCCACCAGTGATTATAGACCAATCCATATGAAATGAAGAATCCATGATGACTCATGGTTTTAGATGTGTTGTTGCAGTAGTGTTAGGCAAATATAGCTATTTTCTATCTATGACAGAATCGTGCATGCAACCTCGGGTCATATCTGCGTTACATCTAGCTAGTTTCATGACTATACACTTTAGTTCAGCAAAGAAATAGTTGTATGACCATAGGGCTTGCTTGATATGAAATATTTTGTTCAATTATAGGGCCACCTAGTGGTTCAGGCATACCAATTTTTTTGTGTGGCCTCAGACTCTGCTCATACATCAGCGTATCAAATCTGGTGAAAAAATCTCTTTTCGTTACGAAGTTATAACCATTTATGTGTAAAAAACACAAAATGTAAAGGTAATTTTTCGTTTTTTGCAATTTTCGGCCATTTCTGATGAAAATTTTAATATAACGCCAATAGAGTTTTTTGTTCAGAAGGTAATGCAATGTTCTTTCTATGGCATTTTCGAGTCGATCGGAATAACGCTCGCGGAGATATTCGCGCATGTTTTTTAAGTGCTGTTTTGCCGCGCAGGGTTAACCGTAAGGCCAATTCTGACATGTTTGGTATCGTTGGACTCGGCAACTATTCAGAACTCCAAATAAATAAGTCCCGTGAAAATACGTCAATCGGAGCCAAAGTTATAGGCGTGTAAAGCATAAGTCTGACCACTAGGTGGCGCTGTGACGAAACTCTGCGTGCACTCGTAGTTCCTGACTGGCATCACAAGTACCAAGTATCGTGTCAATAGGCTTAAGTTTGCCGAAGATACAGCCTCAAATCCGTTTTTTTGCGCTTTACGTAAAATTTGTTGACACGGTTTACGAAAACGGATTGACGAATTGACATGAATTCCATAATTTTTGCCGTGAGGGTCTGTAGATGCTACATACCGATTTTCGTGGAAATCGGACAAAAGCTCTAGGACGAGTTCGCAAAAGTAGGTTTTACGAATAATTCAAAATGGCGGAAAAATTTTCATGACGGAAAATGACGTCATAGGGTCCAATCGAATCGTCTTGAGCCAAGGAATCATAGGAAGCAAGAATTTTGTTTCTAGGACTTACGAATCAGAAGTTATAAGCAAAAACATAAGTGCAACTTTGGACTGTTGGTGGCGCTAGTGGGTTAGAGATAGAGACTCCAAATTTGCTATGGGGACACATTGGACTGTCCTCTATCAGTGTGCCAAATTTCATAACTTTCCTACGTACGGTTCTATGGGCTGCCATAGACCGCAATGGCGGAAGAAGAAGCAGAATAATAATAATAATAATAAGAAAACTAACAAATACAATAGGGGTCTTCGCCCCTTCGGGGCTTGACCCCTAAATATAGCTGCAAGCAGCAATGCCGGGGTCAAGCCGAACAATGGATAAAAGCAAATAAAGGGTGATGACTGACACTGATGATGAGTTTTGGGAAAGCAGTTTTTAAAAGTGTAAAGTGTAATGATTTTAATATTTTTGCAAAGGTATAAGCAAAAACAACATATCTGTACATGGGTGTTTGGAGAACATTTTATAAAGGCCCAGTTTTTCATCAACTAAATCTGTGTGAAACATAAAACATGATGATCTTGTGCTGTATCAAATTGTTTCAACATATCCTCTGTGTGTCTGCTTTATTTACAGCCTTTTGTTCACATGCTGTGAGCTAAACGTTTTTGTTCTGTATTTTTTTACTCACATATTTTGACATATTTTTGATTAAGGAACACAAAGGACATAATGTAAGTTGTTATGGATAGCATTTAAGCTTATTCTGAAATGATGAAAAAAAAGTTAAATTTATCTCTGCAACTGAATTTAGCCTTAATAATGATTAATTTGTTTTTATACTTTATAGACATATCTAAATTTATTTAGTAATATTTCGTTTTTAGTTTTACAGGTGCATGAATAGTGGCTAATTGTAATTTATTTAAGACACTGCTCTGTTCTGTATTGACTGATGCTCTGTAAAGTTGCACTTATATTTATATATATATATATGTGTGTGTGTGTGTGTGTGTGTGTGTGTGTGTGTGTGTGTGTGTGTGTGTGTGTGTGTGTGTGTGTGTGTGTGTGTGTGCGTTCGGCCGGGTAATTATCACGTTGGGGGGACCAATTTTCCCCACAAAGATAGGAATACCAGTATTTTTGTGACCTTGTGGGGACATTTTGATGTCCCCATGAGGAAACAAGCTTATAAATCAAACAGAATGATGTTTCTTGAAAATCTAAGGTATCAGACAGTTTCCTGTGATGGTTGGGGTTAGGGAATGGGGCAGGTAAGGGGAATAGAATATACAGTTTGTACAGAATAAAATGCATTACGTCTATGGAATGTCCCCAAAAAACATGGAAACCAGAACCATGTGCGTGCGTGTGTGTGTGTGTAATTTTTTTCCAGGTGCGCATGAAAGATTAAAATAAACAATGCGCTAAAAGGTTCTTTTTGTACCACTGAAGTATTTTGTTACACAGTTACCTAATTTACTGTAACACGAGGGATTACTATGTGCAAGTATCAGGAAGTCAAAATTTTCTGTTTGTTGTGGAGACCAAAAATTTGTAAGATCAATATTAGTATGTAACATGTAAGGAATGTCATATTTTACTAACCTTTGATTGTGTTTCAACACATACATGATTTACCAACAAAGAACATCAACCTTACATGTTGACTTGTGTGTGTTGTACTCAAACACAAGAGTCAGCTGAAATGGATCAAATTGATAGTACACACATTCTCTGCTTTTCATGTGTGAACAATTAATGTATCAGTACTTAGTTTATCACATCAACACATTTAAGCTGGTTTCAATATGATTTATCTATCTATATATTAGAAAGAAGTATTGAAATACAAATGTGTTGTTCCAGTGAGTTGGAATATGTTCTATGTTAAAACAGGTGAAGAAAATGTGACATTCTGTACTTTTGTCTCATGTACATCTTTTTTTTAACACATTTCTTGACTCAGACAGAGGAATTGGGCCTGTCCTAATATTAAGTGCACATACAGTATGCATGTGTAAAATTGCAACATACACAAACAGTGCAGATAAAAAAAACACACAATAGACATGCATTTCGATGAAATTAACTGTAGTGTCAATGTTGATGTTTACAGCTTATCTGAAATATCAGTAGTAAACCGACCAAGATTTGCATTCACTATGCATATTAAAGTGAAAATCTCCTGAGGATATCGACAGTTTACACTTACATGAAATACAAACTGATTTTAGACAAAATTCATGGTTTATTATGTTGTGGATGTTGAGAAACACTTACATCATAGTACAATACAGCGAATCAGACGTCAGTCATCCATGGAATTTCTTCAGCGCTTCAAGTATAGTATAGCGGGTACACGTGTGAAGTTTTGCTTTTGGTTAAAAGATTAGTAGATATATCCACGTCATCTAACACTTTGTATGTTCTACATGTTTCTATATACGAGTAAAATCGTATCAGGCGATTCAGTTTTTGCAACGATTCGAACAAGTCATTCAAATTGATTCGTGAACCAAATCAAAAGGTTATGCCCATTTGCTTTGTACAGAATCGAGTTGAAAGACTCATTTATTTGGAATTCTTTGTAAGGAGTCGACTCAAATGAATCATTAATTGGCGAATGACCAGACGGACAATCTTTTCGTAATTAATTAAAATACAGTAATGAAGGAACGTCTCAAATTGTAACTAATTAAAAGTACAAATTTTCCATTCAAATATAGTCAAGTAAAAGTCAGAGTAACCTTTTTCTTTTACCTGATAAGGATCACTCATTCAAGACTAAGGGCTAAATGTGGGTGTCACGTTTATTTTGCAACGTCTGAGGAACAAATACGCCCCCTTGTGGATTTTTTGCAGTTTCATAAGAGGTTAAAGAAAATAATTTGTTTGTTTGTAATCAGTAAATTTTCAGTAATGGCAATATTTTTTGGAAGAGATGTAAATGTGTACAGTTTTGGGATTGCTTTTTTGAGTGTTATTTCTGAGCAACGTATATTACAAAAACATTGATGCATTAAATATGGTTTTTGCATGTATGTGTACTCCGTGCCACTGGGGGAGCTGTGATGTATTCTTGTTGTAGTTTTATTTAACATCTTACTCAGACGCTACAAGACTACATCCGGTTCCTACTCCCAGAGGTAAGCATTGTGCTCTTAGTAATATGATTTCATAATCCGATTAATCTGTTTATTATTTTTGTCATCTGTCATATTAGTAATATTAGTTGATTTAATTTGACATTGACTGATATGTCTTTGTCTGTCTTTTGTGAGTAAGTGTTTCAAGACTTGTTTGATTAAGACAAGTGCTTTGGATGGCAATAGTAATATGTTTTACTTTACATATTTACGTGTCATTATTTTTAACTGTTTTTGAAGATTAATAGTATAGTAAGTTGAAATATAACATATAAAGGATTGTGCTCGTGGGAGACGTTCTTGTTGGTGTTTGACAGGTTGCTAGTTTTTGACCACGTGTTTCTCAGAAAAGTACACGTGCATATAATTTTCGTAAATGATACGAGTATATATCCAGTCAACGCGGTTTATTTTACAATGTAAATATTAGTGGTGTTCCATAAAGCGTTTCTTGATTTTATATGGCATCGTACATGACGGTCCGCGTGTTATGTTTGATTGAGTGATATGAGCAAAAGAGAAACTGATTCTATGATAAGATTATTCTAAAAGTGTGTGTCTGTGCGTGTGCCAGTGAGAAATGAGAATACAATAAACTGATTAGTGATAAGATTGTATTTAAATGCTTAATGACAGGTCAGATTGCATAAAGATATTTCTTAAATTATTATGGATGTGTTTAGTAATTTGATATTTTTTTCTGTTTTATATTTAACCTGAAATGAATGGAAAAGTGTTACCTGAAGGTAAGTGAAATATATAGTGTGATGTAGCAATTAAGTGAGAATGAGTTGATATAGGCTGTGTCCCAATTCAAAGGCTGCGACCTTCTAAGGATGTATTTTAAGACCGATTGCGTCACAGCAGTGCGACTTGAGGCTAGTAAGGCCGTCCCACTTCAAAGGATGCTTAGAATGAAGCCTCAAAATGCGTCCTAATTTCTCCGCGCTGTTAAGGATAGAACGAATGGATCCTTAACAGCCGAGTATATCCCAAGAGTCATTGCGCGTCTGCAACGGCTGCATATAATGGGTGGATATTGTAAAATAATCAAGTAAAACCCTTATTAAATAAAAATGTGTTTATCAGAAAATATTTTTTCTTGTCACAGTTTTAGTAAGTTATGTTTTGTGTTAATATTATTATTTTTATGTTGCGTATATTTCTAAGGTTGATTAATTTGATATACTGTTAAATATAGTTTAATCTACATCAACCTGTCATATTTTCTAAAATAAATTAATATTTTTCTGATTTCATATTTATTTTGATAAGTCAGTAACGTCTCCGCTGTGTCCTGCTGACAGGTGCGTGCAGCAGATGACGCCAATTATGGGTCCCGAAGGTTAGATCGTCTCATTCTCATTCTTTCATTTATCTTCGCGAACTTCTGAGGCTTCCACCTTGAAAGACTGAGTGCTCACCTTTTAAGGTCGCATGCTTATAAGGTTGCAGCCTTTAAATTGGGACACAGCTATAGTGTCACTGTTAGTTATATAATCTGTAAATTGATCCGAAGTTCATGTTATGCACAGGGACATTTTAAAAAGCTTAATGTACAATAATAATTTTTAAAGTTGCTTTAATAGAAGTACATTGCATTATAATTCATTAAAGTCTTAAGATTTTTATATCTAAAAATATTGTGTGTATCCATTTATTTATATTTAGTTTACTCAGATATTGTTGTTTATCCTAGTGACACCCTAAAATATTTGTTTGAGTTGTTGTTAATTTAAAACAACATCTTGCACTGATTAACAGATCAGTACTATTGTTTTGTCTGAAATTTTTTTTTTTTTTTGTAACATTGTGTTACAACTTCTTAATATTTAATTTAACTGCTTGATATTTATATTTGTTTTCTTTTTGTATGTGTCATTGGAAATTAATGGAATGTTGCAACATAAGGTAAGTGAAATGTATAATCATACACAGTTCTTTGGGTAGTTATTTGATTCTGTGCTAATTTTGTATGTTTGTCCACTGACAAAGAAATTATCAGCCTATAATTATAATGATAGATGTATTGGAAGAGTGAGTTATAGAATTACAGCTAAAAGAAAAGACATATTTGATTCCCTATCAACCAGGAATATATTGGTTCACATTAGGGGTGTGCGATATCTCGATATTCAAACTATATCGAAAAAATTTTCAAACATCGAAATGGATTTTGACCTATCATATATATCGATGTAATGTTTATATTAAATTCTGATTTCGCCACTTTGCCTTCTCTGTGTGCTGTGCTCGCCCCCGCCTCCTTGCTTTTGTTCCCCCTCCCCTCGCGTGATATCTCATTTAACATGGCTGCGCCCGTCACGGAATCAACACTGGGCAGCACGAATAGATCTTCCATGATTACCATTTACATGTATATTTTACTGTTTAAAACGGCTTAAATTCATTGTTGCGAGCGCTCAGCGTGCCCCTCTCTCTCTCTCGCGTTGTGTGAAGCGCTATGATGTGAGCGCTTTCTCTCTCCCTATGAAGCGGTGTGCAAGCGCACGTGTTCTGTAGTTTTCTGTGTAATAATAACAACAGTTTTTTTTCTCATATTTAACCCCTCTCATATTTAACCCATAACCTAAAACGCCTAAAACCTATGTTATTCCAGGATAAATACCCTTATCTCCTGAGGGTTTTCAGAAAAATACTAAGAATTGTCAATGTCTATCAAAAAACTTAATATCTGAAGTGGAGTTGTTTTATTTTTGAATAAAAAGAAGACAATATGTATTTTCTTATTTTATAGTTAAAGTGTAATTTTTGTTTATATTTTTTTAAATGTTGCAGAAGCACTTTGTTCCTACGTGAACTACTTCTTTGCACTTCTATAAAAAAAGACCTTGTGGATTTTGATATATTTTGCAGTACTTTTTGTGGAGAGTTTTTTCCACGTAAAGCTATCGAGATATATATCGGCTACCGAGATATAGCAAAATATATCGAGATATAATTTTCACTCCATATCGCCCAGCCCTAGTTCACATGCATCTTTTATTTAGTTTTGCAATTTTGTTGTTGAAATTATTGGTCAGCTGATTAGGGGTGGCACGGTCCATGAAAAAAATCCGAACCGTTCGGTTCGCTTGTCTCGGTTCGGAGCGCGTGTGTACCGCACGGTTCAACGGTCCATGGCATGCGCAATGTAGTCTCATGCCCTGTATGTGACCTCAGATAGCGTGTTTCCCTTTCGCGCGAAAGAAGAGGTGACTGGTTTGGAGTATATGTACTGCGGGTTATGTTACGTGTAGAAATGGCAAGTGGGAGAGAAAAGGAAGTCTGCCCGCAGTTGGAGGATGCGCCAGCGGCGTATAAGTTTGGTGTGTGGAAACATATTTTTATTTCATGTTACTTATGATGACAGCGGAAATAAAACAATAGATTGAACTGCAGTCTATGGGTTGAATATGCTCCAACAGCCACAGGAGATCGCCTTCTCTCCGACCATTTATCTAATCTGAGGTACTGACAACAATGTTTTACGTCTTTTCATATTCAGCGCTATTTTTAGCCTTTCATTGATAAAATTAAAGCGGCTGATTTCCGCGTAGTTTCATTTTGCTAGCGTGTGAAAGTTGCGCGATCTTATTTCAGAAATTGCCCCTCAAAGTAATCAGAAGTGGTCAAAAGTGGACAAAAGAGACTTAAAGAGATTTAAATATTACAGGTGTAAAGGTTATGTTTCTCTCTCGTCCACATATACTCTCTGCAGTATTTAAGCAGCCTCTCAGTGATAAATCTAAGAGCTACACTGAAGTTGGCATTTTAATAAATGCAAGTTATCTTTGTGTGCTAAAAATGCACATAAAGTTTATGTAGATGGCAATACACATTCTCTTTTTTGCCAATTAAATGAAAAGCATGTTGAAATCATCAATGTCTTCCCTCTTGCTCTATCAAAATCTCATCTGGCTTTCCTCAGAGATGGTCCAATGTGCTTAAAGTCAAATTCAGTTTGTGCATGATTACATGATATAACTTTTTTTAATATTGTATCCTAAATTATGGATAATTAATACATTAATAAGATAATACATTTCTGGAGTGTTAAAAATTTAAAGAAAAAATAACAACAAGAACCGTACTGAACCGTGAACCGTGACCATAGAACCGTGATACGAACCGAACCGAGGGTTTTGTGAACCGTGCCACCCCTACAGCTGATTGGTCTTGGACCATAATGGAGAGTTTGTAATCTAATTGATTGCTTCTGGGGAAAGGTGTTTCCTATGCAGGTAACAAGCTGAAATTAGGATCTTTCTATTTAAGAGAAATTTCTTACGACTGTTTCACACATACCTCGTATGCAGTGCATTTTGCGGTGCATTTTTTTACATACTTATGTTTACAAGTTAAAGCTTTTACAACACGTATGTGTGTTGTCTGTTTGGTCTGTTGCAGATCTGGTGCGGTGCAATGTTGATGTTCTACTGTTGTATTATGACAACTATTAGTGAAATGTGCAATGAAAATGTAAATTCGTAATGTTTTTTTTTACTTCCAAGTTCCATGACAGGGAACATCAACATGTGTACTTCACTCGGTTTTATAATCTGACAGCGTTTCCATCAAGTTGTTTGAGATAAAGATGGTGATATTGGTAACCTAGTAAACAAAACAAGGTACGCATGGAAAATGGAGACAGGACAACATGTAGCAAAAATGGAGCAAGTCATTAATTAATTAGTTGTGCAGGTTCTAATTGCCAAATTGAATACTGTGCACAGAAGCAGGAATGCCCTATTTTTGATGAAGGCGCTAGCAGCGAGGACATTGAGCCTCATATGATAAAGACAACTCCATGTATTTACATGACAATGTTGCTAAGAGCGGATAGTGTGTATGGTCTCTCCACCAGTGGGTTAGCCGTAAAGTCACACCCTTACCTGGAAGTGAGAAATGTTGAGTCGTTCATATGAGAGAAATGCATATTTCACTAATAAAAATCCAAATTTGTTTATAATTTTTTAATATTGTAATAATTTGTCAGAGGGCAAGTGTACTAAATTAGCAGGGTATTAAACATTGTTTTACCAAATGTGTTGCAATGTTTTGTGGGTGTTATGATAAAAAATATATTTTGTCTAGATTTGGTAGACATATATACATTTTTTTAAAGTAGTTATTCATCTTGTACACTACTGAAGATGTATGATATTTCTAATATTATGTCTATTGTTTATTAAAGATTAGCTTTAAGCATAATGAATACTTCTGAATGTAAAAACAGACAGACAGGTTATATTTGTCTAAATGAAAGTTCTTGAATCTGGTGGTTATTAAACTGTGTAAGCTCTCTGCTAAATGTTGCTTGGTGATATAATAAGCTTAACTGAAAATTATTGACATGTTTTATGTTTATTAAATAGTTTTATTTCAAATGTGCTTAATCTTTGCTTAAGGTTATTCAGAAATCCCGGTTTGTATACAAAATCTATTTAGATGTTGACAAAAAGTACTCAATTATAAAACAATATGTCACAGAGTTTTCAAAGGTTTTGCATGTCACGTTATTGATTAGGTGTTAGTATGTATTCATAATTTTCTATTGGTTACCCATTTCACTGAATAGTTACCATGAAATGTCTTTAGTGAATAAAGTGCTCATACATGTTGTATAAAGTTAATTTGTGGTGTTTCTGCATTATTTTTAGTAGAAATTTAAATCTGTTTAACAATAAGTAATTGTAGAATAGTTTATTGTAGTATTATGAAAATTTGAAAGTTTAAGAAACCTTTTGTGTTAAAATTGTAATTGTTCAAAGTTCTGGTTAGTTACAATAACAAATTTATTGATTGGTAATTTATTTAAAAAAAAATTGTACACCAAAAATAGATGCAGGGTTGAAATTAAACTTTACTTTTTGTGTTTTTTCAGCCATAAACAGGATAGACGACAGCACGGTGTGCCTTGGGCATTTCATTGTACTTTGACGGACTGAAAAGGTATATAAAGTCTACATGTTTGATCAAACAATGCCCCTAGTGTGGGCGTCATCTTATATCACATCTATTATATCATGTATTTAAGTTTAGGTACATGTTGAAATTTGTTTATTAATATACTACTTAAGACTTTGTGTTGGATAATTTAGATATTTAATATGATTTACAATGGTTTTAAATTTCCTTTTTTTATATATATTATAAATGGCAAAAATACATACATTTATAGTGACTTACTAATACTTTATTTTTTCACAGAAGTGTACAAATCACTTGTTAACTATGTTTAATAGGAACTTATTTAATTGTCTGTGTCTTCTATCTTATTACAATGTTGAAACATCCCTTTACTTCTCTGTTGCCTATTGTCGTGTGTGTGTGTGTGTGTGTGTGTGTGTGTGTGTGTGTGTTTTCAGATGCCACGTGGAAAAGGTTTTCGGCGGTCCCAGGCAGCCAAGAGGCGAATGGCTAAGCCATATTCGCTCAGTCCTGCAGATGAACTTGCTGACGAAAATTCCATGGTTTCCAATGACTTTCCAAAAAGTTCCAATGAGTTTCCAAAAAGTTCCAATGACTTTCCAAAAAGTTCCAATGACTTTCCAAAAAGTTCCAATGACTTTCCAAAAAGTTCCAATGACCTTCCAAAATGTTCCAAAGACAATTCTGTTCATGTAACTAACTTTGCTAGTTTTTCAGATCAAGTTTTAAAAGGCTCCTTTCATCAAGGTGATGAACGATTTGGGTACAACAGGAACCGGCAGTGTGGAGTCAACAGTCTGACAGCAGTGATGATGAGCAAACTGAAGAATGTGCTGACGTGGACCACAGATGACCTGAATGCTGTGTTGGTTAAAGGAGATGAAATGTATACATGTATGCGCTTACAGGGGAAAATTAATGATTCAACAGGTAGTGGATATGTTTCCATTGCAGAATTGCCAAAAATGCATACACTGTATAGTACAAAGTTCAAAATAAACTACAATGAGTCATACAGTGGTCGTATTGGTGTTTCTATATATGATGATGATGTAAAGAATATCTGTATGCCGGTAGATGAAGCCATCCAGAGGGCGTTGCTAGACTGTGATGCTTGTTTGTTAAACATTAAAGATAACATATGTTCTGTTATAAAAGAGGGAACCAGGTTTGCAATATTTGATCCCCATGCAAGAAATTGCAAAGGTATGTGTGAATATGGTATTGGTACAAGCATAGTAGCATATTATGATGATATACATGTGTTGTATGATCATGTTCTTAACCTTGCCAAGTCATTAAATGCTGAGCTAAAACCATTTGAGGTAACTGGTGTTAATGCAACAGTGATTGAAGATGCCACTGTTAAATCAACTTTGAAGACTGGTAAAGCATGCAGTTCCACACAACAGTCACATGATGGCGGACATGAGCAGAGTAAGTCTTTTGGTGAACATGATGGTAAAAGGTTTCCTCCAATGCAGTCTGATCAAAAATGTGTTGTTTCAGGTAACAGGGACACAAAAGTTAAAACTGAATTAAAAGTGAAACAGTTACATGACAATTTACTTGTGGATGACATTGGTGAACATGATGGTATAAGGTTTCCTCCAATGCAGTCTGATCAAAAATTTGTTGTTTCAGGTAAGAGGGACACAAAAGTTAAAACTGAATTAAAAGTAAAACAGTTACATGACAATTTACTTGTGGATGACATTGTTATTGGAGAAACTTTAAATGAAGAGTTTACTTTTCACCCTTTAACATCAGTAGATCAGGATGCTTTATGTACACGTTTACAACTGACTAATGAATACAATGGTGTACAAGGTAGAACTTTGTGTTCTTTAAGATTACCATGTAAAACAAAAAGCATCAAAGGAGATGGGAATTGTTTTTTTCGAGGAATTGCACACTCAGTATGTGGCAATGAAGAGAAACACCTTAAAATAAGACGTGCAGTTGTGAAACATCTTGAAGCTAACAGTTCTAAGTTTGTGAGGTATTTAAGAGAAGAGTACAGATCAGTAAAAGATTATGTGACGCAGTGTAAAATGTATTACTCTGGATCTTGGGCCACAGAAATTGACATTTTTTGTATGGCTGATTTGTTGAAAATAAATATATTCACCTTCAATAATGGCAGATGGAATGTGCATGCACCCACTGGTGAGTCATTTACAGATAATGCAATTTATCTGAACCACTGCAACAGTAATCACTATGAAGTTGTTACATGTGTTAAAAATGACAACAATGTTTGTGCAGAAGCATGCAAAAGTGTAGGAGATGATAATAGCATTAAACAGTGTTTACGAAAAAGAAAGTCAAATGAACCAATTGAGCACATAAAAAATAAGAGAGAACGTGAAAGATACAATAGTGATAATGAATTCAGACAGAGAAAAATACATAACCAAAAATCTAAATATTCTGAAGATGATTTATACAGACAGAGTAAGATTAATAACTCCAAAACTAAATACTTGGAAAATAGTCAATACAGACAGAATAAGATTGACAACGCCAAAAAGAAGTATGAAAACAATGACTATAAAGAAAATAAACTTAAAAATCTCAGAGATAAATATAAGACTGATTTAAATGTACATCTATCAAAGTGTGAAAAATCAAAGATGAAGTATTCCACAAATATTAATTTTCAAAAATATGTTAAGCTCTATTCTAAGACCAAGTATAAATCAAATGAAGCCTTTAGATCAAAAATGTGTGAATATTCCAAACAAAAATATTACAGAAATCCAATATTTAAAGCAAAGGTACGCCAGTATTCTCATAAAAAGTATCATGAAAACCCAACATTTAAAGCAAAGTTACGCCAGTATTCTCATAAAAAGTATCATGAAAACCCAACATTTAAAGCAAAGGTACGCCAGTATTCTCATAAAAAGTATCATGAAAACCCAACATTTAAAGCAAAGGTACGCCAGTATTGTCATAAAAAGTATCATGACAACCCAACATTTAAAGCAAAGCTACGTCAGTATTCTCATAAAAAATATCATGGAAACTTAACATTTAAAACGACTGTTTGTGAATATTCCAAGTGGAAATATTATAGTGATAAAAAAATCCGCATGAGTACAATACAGAAAGGATGTGCAATGTATGCAAAACAAAAGGAAAGACAGAATGATATTGATTTCACTATTAATCTGTTTCATGAAGAAGTCAGTAGAGGCCCAGAATGTGTTTGTTGTGTATGTCATCGTTCATTGTTCAGAAAACAGGTTATTGAATGTATAAGAGATTGTTATGAACAAAAAGGACACAAAATAGCTGATTTAAGCAAAAGATGTATCACACTCAAGTATTTACATGCATGTAACAATGAATGTAAGTCTAATTGTTATTTATCTGGCAATTTGTCATGTAAATTGTGGATTTGCTATACATGCCATCGAAAAATCCTTAGAGAAAAACTACCTGAAGAGAGTGTTGCCAACAATATGCATTTGGTGGAGATTCCAAAAGAATTAAAATGTTTAAATTCATTGGAACAACATCTAATAGCACTTAATATTCCTTTCTTACGTCTTTTTTGTCTGCCTCGGGGTCAACAGAGAGGTGTTCATGGGCCTGTTGTCTGTGTTCCAGTAAATACTACAAAGATGACCAACATTCTTCCACGCAATGAATGTAATGACCATATGATAAAGATTAAACTGAAACGAAAATTAACATACAAAGGCCATTATGAATATAAATATGTCCACACAGATCATGTAAGAAATGCTTTAAAGTATTTGGTAGAACACAATAAATGGTATAATGATGTGGAGTTTAATGAGCAGTGGGTCAACTCATTGAGTGAGCCAGATGATACACAAGGTAATGCTAATGATGAAATGGATGATGATAATGTATCAGATAAAAGTGGTGATAAAGTTAAAGAAGGTGAAGAATTGGAAATTCAGCCAGAAGAAGATTTAAGTTTTATTAAAGAGCAAAATGGTCTTTTGTCAGACACATCACTACAGCCTGTTGATATTGGTTCAGAAGTTATTGATCAGCATTTTCATGATGTACTAAATGTAGCACCAGCTGAAGGTAACAGTCCTGTTAGGTTGTTATCAGATAAAACAAATGAGGCAAAGTGCTTTCCTGTTCTTTATCCGACCGGTGGTCCAACATTTCATGATGCCAGACCAGAAAAAATCACATTGACAAGATACCTGAATGCACGAATACTAAATGCTGATGGACGTTTTGCACAGAACACAGACTTCATTTTTTATGCACAATATATATCAGAAGTTGATCAAATTGTATCTAATGTCTCAATTGCATTACGCAAAGGTTGTGAGAAAGATCAGTTATCAAAGGTAACACCAGATATGTTGACAAATTCTGATAACTTACAAAAAATACTGAAGTATAATGAAGGATATAAGTTTTTGAGACCTGTCAGAGGGACACCTCCTTATTGGATGTCTACACAGAAAGATCTCTTTGCACTGATTAGACAACTTGGCATACCGACTTTCTTTGCATCTTTTAGTTCTGCGGATCTGAGATGGCCTGAAATGATGAACACCATTATTAAACAAGAGGGTAAACAAATCATTGTTGAAGAGCTTGAGTGGGCTGAAAAATGTGCATTTTTGAGACGAAATCCTGTAACTGCAGCGAGGATGTTTGATCACAGATGGCATTGTTTTCTGAAACATGTCATTATGTCTCCAGCTGAACCTATTGGTAAAATAAAAGATTATTTTTATCGTGTTGAATTCCAACAACGTGGTTCTCCTCATGTTCACTGTCTGTTTTGGGTTGAAAATGCTCCAAAGCTTAATGATGATGATGAAGCTAATGATCCTGCGGTTGTTGATTTCATTGACACATATATCACCTGTGAGACACCACCAGAGCAAGACACTGAACTCTTTGAAACAGTAAATAGTGTGCAGAAGCACAGTACTAAACATTCAAAAACATGTCGCAAGAAAAATACAGTATGTCGTTTTAATTTCCCAAGACCTCCATCTAGCCGTACCTTTATTACAAGAGCATCTAATGCAGATGAGTCCAAAGAGAATAATGAAGATGAAACAGCAAGTGCAATTATAAATAAAGTTAAAATTGCATTAAACTCTGATGTGAATTTTGATTCAGTTGATGCATTTTTTTTATTTCTGGGAATTGATCAGACTGTGTTTGAGAAAGCGTACATCAAATGTTCTAAAAAGAAAAGCATTGTCCTGAAAAGAAATATAAAAGATATTTGGGTAAACCAGTATAACAGAGATTTATTGCGTGCTTGGCAAGGGAATATGGATATTCAGTATGTCACAGATGCTTTTTCTGTTGTGGTTTATATTATAAGTTACATCACAAAAGCTGAGCAAGAAATGGGACTGTTACTTCAACGTGCACAAAATGAAGCTATGAATGGTAATCTTGAAGCTAAAGCATCATTAAAACAATTGGGAAGTTTGTATTTGCACAGTAGGGAGCTTTCCGCGCAAGAAGCCGTGTATAGACTGACAGGCATGCATTTAAAAGAATGTTCACGTAAAGTACAATTCATTCCAATAGGACCAAATCCTGTTAAGATGAGTTTGCCTTTGCATCTACTACAAAATAAAGTGGAGAAAGACCAGTCTGATGATGAAAGCAGTTATTGGATGACAAGTGTTGTTGACAGGTACAAGAACAGACCTCAGACAGAACCAATGAAAAATCTTTGTCTTGCCAGTTTTTGTTCAGAGTACAGAGTTTTGTCAAAATCTGAAGTTTCTTCACTAAAGCAAGTTATTAAACTCAATAATAATTGTGGTTTTGTGAAACGAAGGACACGAACTGAACCTGCAGTTGTGAGATATCCAAGATTTTCACCCACAAAAGATCCAGAAAAATATTATCAGTCATTACTTCAGCTTTTTCTACCATATTATGATGACTGTCATCTTAAGCCTAGCAACTATGAGACATACGAGGACTTTTACAACAGTGGTGTCATAAAAATTGGTTGTACACTGCATAAAGTAAAATCAGTTGTTGACTGCAACAGAGAATTGTTTGAAAAAGAAAGTGACAAAATAGAAAAAGCTAAACAGCTTTTGGAGCAGGATATAGATTTAGAGGATGCTTGGGCTGCAATATGTCCTGAAAATGAAAGACAGCGTCATGAATGTATTGAAATAATGAAAAATAAAATATTACCTGATGATGACACTCGAGAAGCGATTCCAGATCTTACAGGAAACCCTCAAACTGTTTGTACTATTGAAACCAACCACACTATTATGCCCAGAGATGCTGCATTGGATTTACTACGGTCATTAAATGAGGAGCAATCTGCTATATTCTATAAAGTCCGGAAGTGGTGTCTACAGAAAATACTTGGACAGAACCCTGACCCTTTCAGATTATTTATTACTGGTGGAGCAGGAACAGGAAAAAGTCATTTAATCAAGGCTATACACTATGAATCATCCAGACTATTATCTCAGTTGTCTGAAAATCCTGATGATGTTACTGTGCTTTTAACAGCTTCAACAGGAGTAGCAGCTTTTAATGTTGGTGCTTCAACTATTCATAATACATTTTCAATTGGTGCAAATGTCAGATTGCCATATCAGCCACTCAGTGATGAAAAATTAAACTCTTTACGTGTGAGCATTGGTAATTTGCAAATTTTGATTATTGATGAAGTGTCTATGGTTGACCATCGTCTGTTGTCATACATTCACGGAAGGCTGCGACAAATAAAACAAACTGGTGATTACTCTCTATTTGGAAAAGTCAGCATTATTGCTGTGGGTGATTTCTATCAGTTACCGCCTGTAAAGGGTACTGCTCTTTATTCTGATGCAAAAGGAGTAAACATATGGGAAAACAACTTTGAACTTGCTCAGTTAACCAAAGTTGTAAGACAAAAAGATTCAGCTTTTGCTGAGATGTTAAATCGTCTGAGAGTACGAAAAAAAGATGAATCTCTTACAGCTACTGACATTGCTACACTGAAAAAATGTGAAACAGGGGAGAAATCTAATGATCTTCACATATTTGCTACAAATGCCGAAGTTGATAAATACAACATTGAAAGACTACATGAATGTTGCCCAGATGCAATTAGTATAAATGCTCAGGATTATATCAGAAATTCAAAAACTGGAAGAATGGAACGTAAAGTTGGATACCACTCTAAAGTTTTCAACTCATGTTTGTCAAAATGTATTTCCTTGGGTGTTTGACAGAAACATGGCTAAATGTTAATGACCAAGAACCACAGATACCAGGATTTGTGTTCAAAAGCAACCCAAGAGCTAAATGTTATGATGACAGCACTGCACTTTTTACTGAATTAAAACATCAGAGAGGAGGTGGAGTTGGAGTTTATTTTTCTGAAAACATTGAGTGTAATATCTTTGTACCTGAGTGTTGCAACTTAGAGTGTTTGTACTTTGTGCTTCCATGTGTCAATTTGACTGCTGCACTTTTGTATAGGCCTAATTCATATAAAAGTGATTTGTTTCAACAGCAACTATTACATATTTTTAATGAGATGGAGAAGCATCCAGGACAAAAGATAATCATGGGAGACTTTAATGAGGACATCTTTACTTCTTCCACAATTATGAAAGTAATGGGACAACATGGATACACTCAACAGGTACAAAATTCAACAACAGAAAAAGGTACACTAATTGATCATGTGTATACAAAAGATATGGAAGGTGTAACTTTTGAAATTGTACAAACATATTACAGTTATCATCAGGCAATACTTTTTACATTAATGTAAAAATACATAGACACTTTATAGGCAACTTGGTTGTCCTATATGTCAATTTGACTATTGCATTTTTCTATAGGCCTAAATTATATAAAATAACTGCTGTTAAAACAATTACATTTTAAATCATAATTGTATTAAAATAATCTCCAAAAATATTTAAATATTTCGGGATTTAATATATGTTTATTTATACTATATAAATGAACATCAGAACATGAAATCAAAAAATCTAGCCACAAAGATATATAGACCATGTTTATGTGAGATATAGCTATTGATTTGTCCAAAGAACTATAGTTTTCATAAGTTAAAACATTTTGCAGTCATTTTTAGAAATATTCCGCCACTTATTAAATAGGGGCTAAGGGAGGACACAAACTATTGGCGGCTCCCTGGGGCAGGGTAGGGAAACTGGGTTAGCTGGTACAGGGGTTGGTTGATAAAGGGGTGAATTATGTGTTTTAGGTTGATTAATAAGTAATTATAATGTTAACTAGTAATTATTGTTATAGTCATTCAAACTTCTACAATGTAACATAGATTAAAATAATTAGCTCTTAAAATATATTAGATTAAAATAGACAAATTAGCCAACTGAACAAATGAACAAAATTGTTTGTAAACTAAAAACAACTTTTAAAACTGTATCAACCAACCCATAAATCCAGTTGTTGTTGAGATGTACTTTGATTAGGGAATGTAGATTAGTTCTAACTCATTTATTCATGCAGTCTTATTTGAAATGTTATTAATGTGTTTTAATACTTTATTTTTTTTACTGTTGTTTATATTTTTTGACATCTAATTTCACACCTATGACATAATCTACAATGTTTGTACATTATACATGCAATAACTCATTTTTTACAAGGGTCATATGTGGGAGTATGTTTGGAATGAGATGTTTTATGAAGGTATGGATGAGCCTTCACTTTTAAAAGAGAATTTCAACTTCATTATGGCAAAACAACTTTTAACAGTAAAAAGACAAAGAAAAAACAAGAAATTGCATCATATGACCCTTTAATTAACTTAGTTATTTTTATTAAGCAGTATTACTTTATTGTTTCTTTACAATAAATAATTTACAACTATTTTAAATGGTATGCCAGCTAACCCAGTTCTCTCCATTTTTGTTTAATTTATTTTCAGTTTTTTTTAATATATTACACTCAGATCAAGATATTTGTATAATATAATTTAAAATTGCACCTATAGGAAATTGTTAAACATTAGTAGCATCTTTTGCAAAGGCAAATTTATGTATAGTATTTATTTTATTTTTAATATATATATAATATATATATATACATTTTCTACCTATCATATAAGTTGAAATGTGTCACAGAAAAAAAATATGTTAAAATGTTTGTTGTGTGGTTAATTATGCCAAGCACTTTTTAAGTTTATTTAATATAAAAAAATGCACAAACAATCTGGAGTTTAAGGACAACTCAGCTTATGAACCTTTGTTCAAAAAGTTTCTCCATTTGCTTAAAGCAACTGACCTTCCTATTCCGTAATGGTTGTTTTATATTCAACAACAGGAAGTCTATTCAATTGACAAACGATCTGGAAGTTATGTACAAATCAACTTATGAACCATTGGCCAAAAGGGTTCTTTATGAACAGTAAAACAACAGAGCTTCTTGTCCAGTAATTGTCAGTAAAACAACAGAGCTTCTTGTCCAGTAATTGTCATACGATTGTCATAATTATATTGACCAGCCTTTTCAATGGACAAACAATTGGAACTTTATGGACAACTCAGCTTCTAAATTTCTGTTTAAAAATATTTTGTATCTGCTAAAAGCAAGCTTCATGTCCTTTGATGTTTGCTTTTATATTCACCAGCAGGAACCCTTTTTAATGGACAAACAATCTGAAACATCTGGATAACTCAGCGTATGGAAAATTGCTTAAAATGGTTCTTCATGGACATTATAACAACTGATCTGCCTGTTCTATAATGTTTTTTCATATTGACCAGCAGTAACCTTTTCCAGTTCCCAGACAATCTGAATCTTATGGACAATTCAGCTTCTGAACCTGTGTTCAAAAAGTTAATTCATCTGCACTATATATGCATTGGAACGTATCTACAAACAATCTGGACCTTATGGACAACTCAGCTTCTGAAGCTCTGCTCAAAAAGTTAAAAGGACAGTGATATTTATTCCCTAACCTGCCGGATTACAAGAGTACTGTACACATTGCTGAAAGTTGCTGATAAAAAATCATCTTCAAAGACACTTTAGGTAAGTATAATTGTTTTTATGAATGATGTTTTACGTTAGCTTTTAATTAACACAATCATATTTAGTATGGCATAATAATTAAATATTTGTTCATGTTGAAAAATTATAGTACTAAAACAACACCTTATTATTTATTATCTGATAAACAATAGCACAGAGCAGTAACAGCAATAGGACAATAAGTTCACTTTATTACTTCATATATCATAATACTTAATAGACTGTTGATGTATGTGTATTTTTGTATTTATTATCATTTAAATAGCTTAACATAATTATAGAAAATATTTGTTGTTTTGTTTACCCTGTAGAAATGAAAAGCATGTCAATTTGATCAAGAAGTCTTATGAGGGCATGGCATGCAGGGTGGTTCGTGAAGAACAGCTAAAAAAGAGCTTCCAGGTAAAGACAGGGGTGAGGCAGAGCTGTCTACTGTCACCGTTTCTGTTCCTCTTGACCATAGATTGGATAATGAAGTCTGTCACTGACGGAAAGAGGAACGGTATTCAATGAAGAATGTGGAACAACCTGGATGACCTTGCCCTCTTGTCACACAGCCATCAGCAAATACAGGAGAACACAACAAAACTGCTCTGTGTGTCAGCACAGGTTGGACTCAAGATCAACAGAGGAAAGACAAAAATTTTTAAAGTGAATGCCACAAGTCAGGAACCAGTGATGCTAGAAGGGGAAGCCCTGGAAAAAGTGGACTCTGTCACATACCTTGGTAGTGTGGTGGACAAGCAGGGTGTAACTGAGGTGGACGTTTAAATCAGCATAAGAAAAGCACGCACAGCATTCATCCAGCTTAAAAACATTTGGAATTCAAAGAAATCAGCTGCCACACCAAAATTTGCTTATTCAACTCAAAGGTCAAGGCAGATTTGTTTTATGGAGCTTAGACATGGGAGATTTACAAGGACCACTTTAAAGAGGATCCAAACTTTTGTCAACGGATGTCTACGTAGAATCCTCTCAATCCACTGGCCCAAGATTATATAAAAACACTTATTTGTGGCAAATAACTTACCAGTGTCCTGCTGAAGGGGAGATTGTAAGACGGAGATGGACCTGGTTAGGCCACACTCTGCAAAAACCGACAGATAACATCACCAAACAGGCACTCACCTGGAATCCTCAAGGGAAAAGAAAACGGGGAAGGCCAAGAAACACCTGGCGCCATGATTTTGAAGCAGACATCAAAGTGACTGGCCTGTACTGGGGCGAACTGGTCAGATTAGCACAGAATCGAAAGAGCGGAAGGGAAGTCGTCGATGGGCTATGCACCAGGAGGTGCAATGGGCCTAAGTCAGTAAGGACTGTAGGAACCCCTGTACCAAATTCGTTCCAGTTTGTTAATAGTCCAACCTTTCTCCACTGCCGTCTACTCAACCCTTAGTCTTCTGGACAAAAAGACTTGTGTGTAGAATGATATTCATAGACTACACTTCAGCATTTAATACCATCATCCTCCAATAGCTCATTCACAAACTGGTTCAGCTTGGCCTTACCATCTTGTTATGGAACTGGCTGCTGGACTTTCTGACTGTGAGTCCTCAGGAAGTATGTGTTGGCAGTAACACATTTAGCACAATCAAGCTTAACACAGGGGCTACTCAAAGATGTTTGCTTAGCATCTTCCTATTGACTTTGCTCTCCCACAACTGCATTATCTCTTTAGCTACATTATCTCATTAACAAAAGAGATAAGATAAACTACAGGAACGAGGTGAGCCTGTGTCTGGATGTGGACAAGATGAAGCAGATTTTTGTTAACTTCAGGACAGTGTGTATTCAGAATGGTCCTCTAAACGAGTGACTAGAAAAATTTACTGGGTGTACACATTACATAGAACCTCTCCTAGATGGACAACATCGCATCACTGGCCAAAAAAGCACACACGCTACTATATTTATTCCACAAAAAAGCCAGAGTCCTAAACCCATCATGCACACCTTTTACCGAGCCACTATTGAGAAAATCTTGACCAGTTGCATCACTGTGTGGTATGACACCATAGGACCCTCCAGTGCATAGCAAAAGCACCTGAAAAGATCATTGATGTTGCTATCCTCTTGCTTCAAGATACTTATATCACACATCTCACCTTCAAGCCCTCTGTATTGCAGATGATTCCACCCAGCCCACACACAGATTCATCAGTTTACTAACATCCAAGAAGAGACTGGTATTTTCCAGGTCAGGACCACCAGACTGAAAGACAGCTTCATATATCAAGCTGTCAAAAGTTGAACTCTCTCACAGCTCTACCCTCCCATCTGCAACTCATTGCATTATACCCTCTTTACACCTGCTGTTGTCCCTTTGATAGTTCACTAACCCACAATTTACATGTTGACTTGTACTAGCTACTTTGTGCATCATTGGACTACTCATCACCTTATTGCAACATTGGACTGAAAATTCATTACACAGTTTGACTAGATTAGTTCTCTGTCACTTAACAATGTTTTAAATTAGTCTCTTTGCACCATATTATGTTTGAACTGTTACTTATTTCATTGGTTTTTAAAATCTATCTGCACGTGCATTGTGTTGTTACATTATACTTTATTTGTTTTATCTGTATATATTGACTGTATTTATTTGTAATTTGTTAAAAAATTCTTCCTTTAGTTTTAATGTTATAGAGCCGGTTTCATGGACAGGGATTAGACTAATTGTAGACTAAAATAAATGTAGGATCAGTCCAAACTGAAAATAACTTGCACTGACATATCTTCAAATATATCAGTGCCCTTTGTTTAGCCTGAAAATGCACACAAGTAATGGTTTAGTAAGGTATGTTTGTTAAAACTAGTTATATAATTAAAACTAAGGTGTACTCTTAGTTTAAATCATTCCATATCCGGTAAACCACCCCAGAGTTTTTACCATGTAGAGTTTAGAATGTAAAAGTAACATAATTTAAATTCTCTGTTTTTGCTGAACCTGTGGCTAAATTGGCAATAAAACAAATTTCACCTTGAACTTACAATCTTATGCAACTAATTTGATTTTTCTAATTATTGTATGATTTTTACACACAAACCTTACATTACACTTACAAGTAAGCAAGTTGTTTAATCTGAATTCATACTTGTAATTCACACTATTTGGTGACTTGTCCCATTGGTGTGGTTTTGCTTATCAACTAAACTACAGTGGAAATGTATATATATAAATATATATATATAAATATTGTTTAAGTATATACTATTACATTATGACATTTTAAGCATTGGTTCTTTGTAATTCTAGCAAGTTAAAGTTTAAAAAACTTTCTTTTGTTAATAAATGAGTAAGACTTTATTTATATTTTTAAAAGTAAAGAGGATATTTGTTTTGTTATTCCTCTTTTGTTTCATTTCTTGATGAATTTGTAATAATACTATATATTCTATAATTTTAAGATTTTGTCATAACAATACATTGTATTGTTCTATAAAAAGTAAATAGAATTTAAATGAAAGTATAAGTGATTTTGCATTCCTTTATTTACAATTTCTTTATTAATATTAATTTAAAATAAGCACATAACTTTGAAGTTTTAAATATATTTTATCTATATGCACCAGTAGGTGTCACTGTCACAAAACTGTCATGCATTCTAAGGTTAATTAATTTAATTTAATAATATAGCACTTTTCACAATTGTACATCATTTCAAAGTAGCTTTTCATGGAAAAAACAAAGTAAAGAAAAAAGCTAAGAAAAAAAGTAAAGCACTTTTTAAATATATTTTATGATGCAGTATATGAATAAATATGGGAATAGACTTGTCAGGAATTCGGAATGAACAGAACCCAGATGCAGACAGGAAATAACTCAAATGGATTTATTTAATAAAACAGAAAACAAAAACCCACAAGGGGGCAAAACAACATAAACAGGATGGGTAAAGTGAACACTAAACTAGACAAGATTATACTACAACACTAGACAGGATGACACTAAACAATAAACTTGACTAGACCCTAAATACACAATGAACTAGACTAGACTAGACTAGACTAGACTAGACTAGACTAGACTAGACTAGACTAGACTAGACTAGACTAGACTAGACTAGACTAGACTAGACTAGACTAGACTAGACTAGACTAGACTTTGCAGAATACTCACAGGAACAAACACCATGTAAACAGACGATCGAGCACAGGAAAGCAAACAAAAAGGTATTAAATAAGGGAGCAAATCAAAGGGGAACAGGTGACATGAATCAAACAATAATGGGATGATTAACGAGGAAACAAGGGGGCGGGGTCAGGAGACAAGACAGAAAGCACATGGCAAGCCAGTGCTTTCACACAAAACATGGGCATGTCATGATTCTGCCACAAGACTAGATTAAACAAGATAAGCTGGCAGAACCATGACAAGACTAATATTACATTATTTAATTAAGAAATAAATGTGAATTACCCAAAGTATATTATGAAATAATAAAGTATGGAGGTATTCAGTTTTGTTATTACAGTTTTTCTCAGTCACTTTGGTACATTCTCAGATCAGAATTAAAATTCTCAATTGAAATTGTCATTTAGTATTCACTAAGTCATAGAATTTAGTCAATAATTCTAATGTGTTATTGACTAAATTCTAGGAATTCAGCATCCCTGCAAAATTCACAAGGAAGTAATCAATTGTCACTGCGGAATTCATCAATTTGGTAGCATGATATTAGACATCAAGTGGATCAATTGTAGGATGAACATCATAGTAAAGTGGAATTTAACCTATTTGTCTTAGATGTCCTCAGATGTGGAACAGATGCAAGATGTTATTAATATTGAGGCTACTTACATTTAACATTAAAAGCATACAGTCATACAGTATAATAAATATGACTGTGCTCATTATGACAATGATTCATATGAATACACAAAAGTTTATTCACTATTCAGTAATGTATTCACTTTAGACAGCTTTAAAGTTGTAATTCTATAAACCAGGTTTTGTCATGGTATAATTAAAATGCAGCCATATTTATCATTGTACATCTATGCCATAATAGACTATCATAATTGATTGATCAAAATATCTTTTTTGTTCATCTGAAAAAAATGAATTCATGCAAGAACAAGATGCAAATGAGACAATTTTGAAAAAAAATCATTTATGAGTGATCACTTTAAAGCCAATTTCATAAAATGTATAACCATCAAGTGGAACTGTCACAATATACAACAAAATCCACTTTGATAAAATAAAACTCTTACGCAAAGTTTCACAGACTCAACACAAAATAACTTGCACTATCAAATCTTAAAGGGACACTCAAATTTTTTGAAAATAGGCTGATTTTTACTAGGCTGATTTTAAGTTTGGTTCCTCCGACATTTCATTTTTACCATTTTGGGATCTATTCAGCCAATCTCCGGGTCAGGTGGTACCACTTTTAACATAGATTCGCATAATCCATTGAATCCAATTAGACAATTAGCATCACACTTGAAAATAACCGGAGATTTTCAATATTTTTCCTATTTAAAACTTTACTGTTCTATAGTTGCAGTGAGTGATTTTATGCAATGATAGAAAAGTCCTTGATTATTATGCAGGAATGAGAGTACAGTACCTTGGATAATTGGCCTAGAAAATTGCAACTTTTAATTTTCTGTCAGCTTTAGTACACAATGTAACTACAGAAGAGTCAAGTTTTCTGAAAAATATTGCAACTTTCCTAAACTCATACAAACATAATTTTTCTAAGACATGTTTAAAAACTATCTTAATTTAACTAATTCTTAGTCCAGTAGTATTTTCTGTGAAACTAGGCCTTAGTGTATATATATTCCACAGACAGATAGTCTATGTTATATTAACACTATATATTAGTGTTAAAACGTAACATTGTATGAGCATTGAAGTTCATGAGATCATGAACTGATGAATGAACATTACAGTTTTTTTCAGTTGCTTTGGTGCATTTCTCACATCACTATTTACATTTGCACAACAGTTAATGCAGTTCTCAAAATTAGTACAAACTACAAAATCTAGTTTATAACCTGCAAAGCGTGTCACCTGCTCAAAATGGATAGGTCATTTTTCAAAAGCAAGTATTCATGTCAATGAAAGTGTGAGTGTCATCAAAATGAAAAGTCCTGACACCATTGTTTATGAACAAGATAGTCAAATAACTTTATCATGTTTTCATTGAAAGTTTACTGTGTAAATGTTTTCCAATGCAAAAAAGTCTGATCTATGTGACACTACCTGGAAATGCTCAAGACAGCACTATATACTATAAAGGTCATTTGAAAAATTCAATAAAGTTACACATTACTGTATTTAGTGAGGTAACAGAGTAAAAGACACTGAATATGTATGTTTTACATTTTTACTGCATATGCTCTTTGCAATTCTAATTTGTTCACAGCATTGTGCAAAAGAACAAATAAACTCTTATTTACCAAAAACATAAACTCCCTTTGGATAGAGCTGTGCACAACTGTAAACAATATTGCAGTATATGTTGGAACTGAACATACAACATACATTCTACTGTAATCATTCTTGCACATCCAGACATTCCTCTCCGTCTGGCCACATAATTTCAGAAGTTTTTAAATTTAGGAGACATTTTTGGAAAAAGAAAAGATAAAAAAAAGATTTTGACAATTGGTTCAACATTTTTGTATCTAATGACTGAAGCAATGAAATGAGGACTATTAGCTTTATATGGAATGACTATTCAGCATTCACAAATATAGTTAATTTTGACTGACATGACATAAGCAAATGATAATGTTATAAAACTGCAGAGCAATTGATGCATGCCCAAAAGCATTTGCAATTTGTTGAAGGAATGAGAAACTGCAAATGTAAATAGTGATGTGAAAAATGCACCAAAGTGAAAAAAAACTATAGTTTCCATCGCTCTAACATGATCCAGCAATGCTTTGTGACCCACATCAGGCTGCTGATCGAGCTCTTCTGATCCTACTCCCAATTCCTTAACCCAAGAGAGGTATTTTTCTCAGCATGGAGATGGAAAGTATATGATTGCCAGCCACATATACAGATGACCCTTCTGGCTGGCATGGATAGAGAAGATATTAATTGTGATGTGGATGAGAGTTTGTGGCATAATAGAAATGAACATCAGGAGTAATGCCTACAGCTCTGCATGTACAGTTTTCCTTAAGGGGATTGCCCTAAGGTCCCCTTTTGTAGTTTTTATGCTATGCAGTGCTGTGTTTTCCTGTCTGTATCGCAATGACATGGTCTGTCAAAAAATATTAGTACAAATAGTAAAAGTGTAAATGTGAAGCTTGTCCAGTCTCTTGCAACCAAACTCACACATAAACTCTACAATTTCCAATAACTGACATCAGAACATCCCTCCAGAGTACACTGTTATATCAACAACACAAGTATGAAATTTGACTGTCTTATCTGTACACAATGACACAAGCACTTGTCATTCTGATGGCACTGACATGTTCATCGACACAGATATTTACTTTCGAGAGATGAAAAGGTCATGATTGTGTTACATCAAAAACATCAAAGCTAATTTTATGACTATACACTTTAGTTTAGTTAAGAAACAGTTGTATGACCATAGGGCTGGCTTGTTGTCAAAGGTTTTGTTCAATTATAAGGCCATCTAGTGGTGAAAGCATAACATTTTTTTGTGTGACCTCAGAATGTGCTCATACATCAGCGTATCAAATCTGGTGAAAAAATCTCTTTTTGTTACGAAGTTACAACCATTTATGTGTAAAAAACAAAATTCAAAGGTAATTTTTAGTTTTTTGCAATTTTCGGCCATTTCTGATGAAAATTTTAATATAACGCCAATAGAACTTTTTGTTCAGAAGGTAATGCAATGTTCTTCCTATGGTGTTTTCAAGTCGATCAGAATAACGCTCGCGAAGATATTCGCACGTGTTTTTTAAGTGCTGTTTTGCTGCTCAGGGCTAACCGTAAGGCGAAATCTGGCATGTTTGGTATCGTTGGACTCGGCGACTACTCAGGACTCCTAAAAATCAAGTCCCGTCAAAATACGTTAATCACAGCCAAAGTTATAGGTGTATAAATCATTTGTCTGGCCACTAGGTGGCGCTGCAACTAAACTGTGCATGCACCCTCAGTTCCTGACTGGCATCACAAGTACCAAGTGTCGTTTCAATAGGCCTAAGTTTGACGAAGGTACAGCCTAAAATCTGTTTTTTTGCGCTCTTCGTAACATTTGTCAAGGCAGTATACGACAACTGATTGGTGTATCGAAATTCTTTTGATAACTTTTTGCCATGAGTGTCTCTAGATGATACATACCAATTTTCGTGGCAATCGGACAAAAGCTCTAGGACGAGTTCGAAAAAGTAGGTTTTACGAATAATTCAAAATGGCGGAAAAATTTTCATGACGGAAAATGACGTCATAGGTTCCAGTCGAATCGTCTTGAGCCAAGGAATCAGAGGAAACAAGAATTTCGTGTCTAGGACCTACGGATCAGAAGTTATAAGCAAAAACATAAGTGCAACTTTGGACTATTGGTGGCGCTAGAGGGTTAGAGATAGAGACTCCAAATTTGCTGTGGGGACACATTGGACTGTCCTTTATCAGTGTGCCAAATTTCATAACTTTCCTACGTACGGTTCTATGGGCTGCCATAGACCGCAATGGCGGAAGAAGAAGAAGAATAACTAATAATAAATATAGCTGCAAGCAGCGATACCGGGGTCAAGCCAAACATGGCAAAAAAATGATTCATATGTGATGACTGTCATGGTTTAAGATCTAAGTTTGCATTATTTTTTTGAAAAAAAGCATTTTTTTTCGTATCTTGAGACCACTAGGTGGCACTGTGCCGAAAGAATAGATGGTGCCTCAGGTCATGACTGTGATGACACATACCAAATTTAGTGTAAATACAATAAAGCGATACAGAGATATAGCCTTCAATGACTTGACCACTAGGGGGCACTGACCAAAAAATAAATTGTGACTCAGGTCTTGATTGTGATGACACCCACCAAATTTGGTGTAAATACAATAAAGAGATGCAGAGATATAGCCTTATATGACTTGACCACTAGGGGGCACTGACCAAAAAATAAATTGTGACTCAGGACTTGATTGTGCTGACACCCACCAAATTTGGTTTAAATACGACAAAGAGATGCAGAGATATAGCTTCAAATCTCTTGACCACTAGGGGGCACCGGAAAGTTTACAAGTCCTCCCAGAACATGTTGCTGATGAAACATACCAAGTTTCATAACAATACGCAATTGCGTTTCTGAAATACTTGAACTTAAAGAAAATTCAAAATGGCCGACACACAAAATGGCCGACCAAAAACCATTTGGTATTGTTTGACTCGGCATGCCTCATGAAATCTAACAAGACCAGTCTCATAATTTTACATTCAAATTTGCAGTAGTTGTAAGCAAAAATAGACATTTTTTATATCTCGTGACCAGTAGGGGGCAGTGTGACGAAATGGTGCATGCACCCTCAGGTCATCACTGTTATGACATATACCAAGTCTCATATTAATACGCAAAAGTTTTGCGAAGACACAGGCTCAAACACATTTTGGCGTGCTCGCCCTCGCATTCTTTGATGCGTTATACGACAACGGATAGGTCTACCGAAAATCTTTTGATAACTTTTTGTCTAGAGTGTCTCTAGATGATGCATACCAAAAATCAAGTCAATCACACGAGCGCTCTAGGAGGAGTTCGAAAAAGTAGCTGTTCAATATAAATCAAAATGGCCGACAGGAAGTAGGTTTGACTCTGACATATTTGGTACAGTCGGACTCAGCATGAGCCAAGGAATCAATAGAGTGAAGTCTTATGTCATAGTGGCAATTTAATCAAATGATATAAAGATTTTAAAAATTTATTTTACATATCCTGACCACTAGGTGGCGCCATCCTAAAGATTTATAGGTGCGCTCAGAACATGTCACTGATGAACCATGCCTAATTTCGTAGCGATACACCAATCTGTTTGTGAAATACTGAACTTAATGAGAAAATTCAAAATGGCCGACACCCAAAATGGCCGACCGAAAACCGTTTGGTATCGTTTGACTCGGCATGCCTCAAGGAATCTAACAAGACCACCTTCATGATTTTAGACTCAAGTTTGAAGTAGTTATAAGCAAAAATAGGCATTTTTCGAATCTCGTGACCACTAGGTGGCGCTGCGACGAAACGTTGCAGGCACCCTCAGGTCATGACTGTAATGACATATACCAAGTTTCGTGTCGATACAATACATTTTTGCGAAGATACGGCCTCACGTCCGTTTTGGCGTGCTCGCCGCCATATATGTTGTCAATTTATACGAGAACGCATTGGTCTATCAAAAAGTTTTTGATAACTTTTTGTCTGGGGTGTCTCTAGATGCTAAATACCAAAGGACATGCAAATCGGACGAACGCTCTAGGAGGAGTTCGAAAAAGTAGGTTTTACGGAAAATTCAAAATGGCGGAAAGATTTGCATGACACAAATGACATCAATGTGTGCAATTGAATCATCATGAGCAAAGGATTCAGAGGAACCAAGAATTTAGTTTCTAGGACTCACGGGTCAGAAGTTATGAGCATGAACATAAGTGGACTTTTGGACTGTTGGTGGCGCTAGAGGGTTTGAGTTAGACACACCTATGTTGCTATAGTAACTTCTAAGACTGTCCTCTACATGTGTGCCAAATTACATAACTTTCCTACGTACGGTTCTATGGGCTGCCATTGACTTCAATGGCGGAAGAGGAAACATAATAATAATAATAATAATAATAATAATAATAAGAAAACTAACAATAACAATAGGTGTCTACGCCACTTCGTGGCTTGACCCCTAAATATAGCTGCAAGCAGCAATGCCGGGGTCAAGCCAAAAAGGGCACAAAAGAAAGTAAAGTTGAATTCGGATGAGCAGTTTAAAGAACCTGGGAAAATCTCTTGATTTCAGACTAAATAATATAACAGTTATCAGCAAAAAAGCTGTGTTTTCAGTCATCTCTCCCTCTCTTCTCGAGGAGCATTGACAACCAGAACACTGAAGAAAATGTGAGTGGTGCTTGTAGTGGCAATTCTCAGCTCACAAAATGTTACAGTGGTGTTAATAAGTCAAAAGAGACCACCCCATGTCTCTACGATGTTCTGATGCAGAGATATAGCTCTTGTAAAAAGGATTGATAAGGTATCCTAATTGGTTGCTGAGGAGTTAATTGGCATGCACCAATGATCTCCAAGCCATGAAAGGAATAATACATGATGACTCAAGATTTTAGATGTACTGTTGGAGTAGTTTTAGGCAAAAATACCATATCTCTATCTCAAAACCACTAGGTGGCGCAATGACAAAGTTGTGCATGCAACCTCAGTTCATAACTGTGTTACATCTAGCTAGTTTTATGACTATACACTTTAGTTTAGTGAAGAAATAGTTGTATGACCATAGGGCTTGCTTGATATGAAAGATTTTGTTCAATTATAGGGCCACCTAGTGGTTCAGGCATACCAATTTTTTTGTGTGGCCTCAGACTCTGCTCATACATCAGCGTATCAAATCTGGTGAAAAAATTTATTTTCGTTGCGAAGTTATAACCATTTATGTATAAAAACACAAATTGTAAAAGGTAATTTTTCGTTTTTTGCAATTTTCGGCCATTTCTGATGAAAATTTTAATATAACGCCAATAGAACTTTTTGTTCAGAAGGTAACGCAATGTTCTTCCTATGGTGTTTTCGAGTCGATCGGAATAACGCTCGCGGAGATATTCGCGCATGTTTTTTAAGTGCTGTTTTGCTGCGCAGGGCTAACCGTAAGGCGAAATCTGGCATGTTTGGCATCGTTGGACTCGGCGACTATTCAGGACTCCTAAAAATCAAGTCCCGTCAAAATACGTTGATCACAGCCAAAGTTATAGGTGTAAAAAACATCTGTCTGGCCACTAGGTGGCGCTGCGACGAAACTGTGCATGCACACTCAGTTCCTGACTGGCATCACAAGTACCAAGTGTCGTGTCAATAGGCCTAAGTTTGACGAAGATACAGCCTAAAATCTGTTTTTTGCGCTCTACGTAAAATTTGTTGACGCGCTATACGACAACGGATTGGTTTATCGAAATTCTTTTGATAACTTTTTGCCGTGAGGGTCTCTAGATGCTACATACCAATTTTCGCGGCAATCGGGTAAAAACTCTAGGACGAGTTCGCAAAAGTAGGTTTTACGAATAATTCAAAATGGCGGAAAAAATTTCATGACGGAAAATGACGTCATAGGGTCCAATCGAATCGTCTTGAGCCAAGGAATCAGAGGAAACAAGAATTTCATTTCTAGGACTTACGGATCAGAAGTTATAAGCAAAAACATAAGTTCAACTTTGGACTGTTGGTGGCGCTAGCGGGTAAGAGATAGAGACTCCAAATTTGCTGTGGGGACACATTGGACTGTCCTTTATCAGTGTGCCAAATTTCATAACTTTCCTACGTACGGTTCTATGGGCTGCCATAGACCGCAATGGCGGAAGAAGAATAACTAATAATAATAATAATAATAATAATAATAAATATAGCTGCAAGCAGCAATCACCGGGGTCAAGCCAAAAAGGCACAGCAGAAAGTAAAGTTGACTTCGGATGAGCAGTTTAAAAAACCTAGGAAAATCTCTTGATTTCAGACAAAACAATATAACAGTTATCAGCAAAAAAGCTGTGTTCTCATTTAGTGACAATTCTCCCTCTCTTTCAACGAGGATTGATAACTAGAACACTGAAGTAAAAATGAGTGGTGCTTGCAGTGGCAATACTCAGCTCACAAAATGTTACAGTGGTGTTAATGAGTCAAAAGAGCCCACCCCCATGTCTCTACAATGTTCTGACGCAGAGATATAGCTCTTGCAAAAACGGTTGATAAGCTATTCTCATTGGTTGCTAGGGAGTGAATTGGCAACCACAAGTGATTATAGTCAAAGCCATGACAGAAATAATCCATGATGACTCATGGTTTTAGATGTGTTGTTGCAGTAGTTTTAGGCAAAAAATTCCATATTTCTATCTCAAAACCAGTAGGTGGCGCAATGACAAAATTGTGCATGCAACCTCAGGTCATAACTGTGTTACATCTAGCTAGTTTTATGACTATACACTTTAGTTTAGTGAAGAAACAGTTGTATGACCATAGGGTGGCTTGATTTCAAAGGTTTTGTTAAATTATAAGGCCAACTAGTGGTGCAACCATACAATTTTTTTTGTGTAGCCTCAGACTGTGGTCGTACATCAGCGTATCAAATATGGTGAAAAAATCTCTTTGCGTTACGAAGTTATAGCCATTTATGTGTAAAAACACAAAATTTAAAGGTAATTTTTCGTTTTTTGCAATTTTCGGCCATTTCTGATGAAAATTTTAATATAATGCCAATAGAACTTTTTGTTCAGAAGGTAATGCAATATTCTTCCTATGATGTTTTCGAGTCGATCAGAATTACGCTCGCGGAGATATTCGCGCGTGTTTTTTAAGTGCTATTTTGCCGCGCAGGGTTAACCGTAAGGCCAATTCTGGCATGTTTGGTATCGTTGGACTCGGCAACTATTCAGGACTCCAAGGAAACAAGTCCCGTGAAAATACGTCAATCGGAGCCAAAGTTATAGGCGTTTAAAGCATAAGTCTGACCACTAGGTGGCGCTGTGACGAAACTCTGCATGCACCCTAAGTTCCTGACTGGCATCACAAGAACCAAGTATCGTGTCAATAGGCTTAAGTTTGGCGAAGATACAGCCTCAAATCCGTTTTTTTGCGCTCTACGTAAAATTCGTTGACGCGGTTTACGGAAACGGATGGACGAATTGACATGAATTCCATAACTTTTTGCCGTGAGGGTCTGTAGATGCTACATACCGATTTTCGTGGAAATTGGGCAAAAGCTCTAGGACGAGTTCGCAAAAGTAGGTTTTACGAATAATTCAAAATGGCGGAAAAATTTACATGACGGAAAATGACGTCATAGGGTCAAATCGAATCGTCTTGAGCCAAGGAATCAGAGGAAACAAGAATTTTGTTTCTAGGACTTACAGATCAGAAGTTATAAGCAAAAACGTAAGTGCAACTTTGGACTGTTGGTGGCGCTAGCGGGTTAGAGATAGAGACTCCAAATTTGCTGTGGGGACACATTGGACTGTCCTTTATCAGTGTGCCAAATTTCATAACTTTCCTACTTACCGTTCTATGGGCTGCCATAGACCGCAATGGCGGAAGAAGAAGAAGAAGAAGAAGAATAATAATAATTATAATAATAATAAGAAAACTAACAAATACAATAGGGGTCTTCGCCCCTTCGGGGCTTGACCCCTAATAAAAAGAAAACTAACGGATACAATAGGGGTCTTCGCCCCTTCGGGGCTTGACCCCTAATAAATATAGCTGCAAGCAGCAATGCCGGGGTCAAGCCAAAAAGGGCACATAAGAAAGTAAAGTTGAATTCGGATGAGCAGTTTAAAGAACCTGGGAAAATCTCTTGATATCAGACTAAATAATATAACAGTTATCAGCAAAAAAGCTGTGTTTTCATTCAGTGTCATCTCTCCCTCTCTTCTCGAGGAGCATTGACAACTAGAACACTGAAGAAAATGTGAGTGGTGCTTGCAGTGGCAATTCTCAGCTCACAAAATGTTACAGTGGTGTTAATGAGTCAAAAGAGACCACCCCCATGTCTCTACGATGTTCTGATGCAGAGATATAGCTCTTGCAAAAAGGGTTGATAAGGTATCCTAATTGGTTGCTAAGGAGTTAATTGGCATGCACCAATGATCTCCAAGCCATGAAAGAATAATACATGATGACCCAAGATTTTAGATGTACTGTTGGAGTAGTTTTAGGCAAAAATACCATATTTCTATCTCAAAACCACTAGGTGGCGCAATGACAAAGTTGTGCATGCAACCTCAGTTCATAAGTGTGTTACATCTAGCTAGTTTTATGACTATACACTTTAGTTTAGTGAAGAAATAGTTGTATGACCATAGGGCTTGCTTGATATGAAAGATTTTTTTCAATTATAGGGCCACCTAGTGGTTCAGGCATACCAATTTTTTTGTGTGGCCTCAGACTCTGCTCATACATCAGCGTATCAAATCTGGTGAAAAAATGTCTTTTCGTTGCGAAGTTATAACCATTTATGTATAAAAACACAAATTGTAAAAGGTAATTTTTCGTTTTTTGCAATTTTCAGCCATTTCTGATAAAAAATTTAATATAACGCCAATAGAACTTTTTGTTCAGAAGGTAATGCAATGTTCTTCCTATGGTGTTTTCGAGTCGATCGGAATAACGCTCGCGGAGATATTCGCACATGTTTTTTAAGTGCTGTTTTGCTGCGCAGGGCTAACCGTAAGGCGAAATCTGGCATGTTTGGTATCGTTGGACTCGGCGACTATTCAGGACTCCTAAAAATCAAGTCCCGTCAAAATACGTAGATCACAGCCAAAGTTATAGGTGTAAAAAACATCTGTCTGGCCACTAGGTGGCGCTGCGACGAAACTGTGCATGCACACTCAGTTCCTGACTGGCATCACAAGTACCAAGTGTCGTGTCAATAGGCCAAAGTTTGACGAAGATACAGCCTAAAATCTGTTTTTTTGCGCTCTACGTAAAATTGGTTGACGTGGTTTACGGAAACGGATGGACGAATTGACATGAATTCCATAACTTTTTGCCGTGAGGGTCTGTAGATGCTACATACCAATTTTCGTGGAAATCGGGCAAAAGCTCTAGGACGAGTTCGCAAAAGTAGGTTTTACGAATAATTCAAAATTGCGGAAAAATTTTAATGACGGAAAATGACGTCATAGGGTCAAATCGAATCGTCTTGAGCCAAGGAATCAGAAGAAACAAGAATTTCGTTTCTAGGACCTACGGATCAGAAGTTATAAGCAAAAACATAAGTGCAACTTTGGACTGTTGGTGGCGCTAGAGGGTT
The DNA here is from genome assembly GCF_030506205.2 of Paramisgurnus dabryanus. Classification (NCBI taxonomy): domain Eukaryota; kingdom Metazoa; phylum Chordata; class Actinopteri; order Cypriniformes; family Cobitidae; genus Paramisgurnus; species Paramisgurnus dabryanus. The sequence continues at coordinate 991,962 of NC_133352.1, forward strand.
AGAGATAGAGACTCCAAATTTGCTGTGGGGACACATTGGACTGTCCTTTATCAGTGTGCCAAATTTCATAACTTTCCTACGTACGGTTCTATGGGCTGCCATAGACCGCAATGGCGGAAGAAGAACCAGAATAACTAATAATAAGAAAACTAACAAATACAATAGGGGTCTTCGCCCCTTCGGGGCTTGACCCCTAATAAATATAGCTGCAAGCAGCAATGCCGGGGTCAAGCCAAAAAGGGCACATAAGAAAGTAAAGTTGAATTCGGATGAGCAGTTTAAAGAACCTGGGAAAATCTCTTGATTTCAGACTAAATAATATAACAGTTATCAGCAAAAAAGCTGTGTTTTCATTCAGTGTCATCTCTCCCTCTCTTCTCGAGGAGCATTGACAACTAGAACACTGAAGAAAATGTGAGTGGTGCTTGCAGTGGCAATTCTCAGCTCACAAAATGTTACAGTGGTGTTAATGAGTCAAAAGAGACCACCCCCATGTCTCTACGATGTTCTGATGCAGAGATATAGCTCTTGTAAAAAGGATTGATAAGGTATCCTAATTGGTTGCTAAGGAGTTAATTTGCATGCACCAATGATCTCCAAGCCATGAAAGGAATAATACATGATGACCCAAGATTTTATATGTACTGTTGGAGTAGTTTTAGGCAAAAATACCATATTTCTATCTCAAAACCACTAGGTGGCGCAATGACACAGTTGTGCATGCAACCTCAGTTCATAACTGTGTTACATCTAGCTAGTTTTATGACTATACACTTTAGTTCAGTAAAGAAATAGTTGTATGACCATAGGGCTTGCTTGATATGAAAGATTTTGTTCAATTATAGGGCCACCTAGTGGTTCAGGCATACCAATGTTTTTGTGTGGCCTCAGACTCTGCTCATACATCAGCGTATCAAATCTGGTGAAAAAATTTCTTTTCGTTGCGAAGTTATAACCATTTATGTATAAAAACACAAATTGTAAAAGGTAATTTTTCGTTTTTTGCAATTTTCGGTCATTTCTGATGAAAATTTTAATATAACGCCAATAGAACTTTTTGTTCAGAAGGTAATGCAATGTTCTTCCTATGGTGTTTTCGAGTCGATCGGAATAACGCTCGCGGAGATATTTGCGTGTGTTTTTTAAGTGCTGTTTTGCTACGCATGGCTAACCGTAAGGCAAAATCTGGCATGTTTGGTATCGTTGGACTCAGCGACTACTCAGGACTCCTAAAAATTAAGTCCCATGAAAATACATCGATCACAGCCAAAGTTATAGGTGTAAAAAACATCTGTCTGTCCACTAGGTGGCGCTGCGACGAAACTGTGCATGCACACTCAGATCCTGACTGGCATCACAAATACCAAGTGTCGTGTCAATAGGCCTAAGATTGACGAATATACAGCCTAAAATCTGTTTTTCTGCGCTCTACGTAAAATTTGTTGACGCGCTATACGACAACGGATTGGTTTATCGAAATTCTTTTGATAACTTTTTGCCGTGAGGGTCTCTAGATGATACATACCAATTTTCGTGGCATTCGGGTAAAAACTCTAGGACGAGTTCGCAAAAGTAGGTTTTACGAATAATTCAAAATGGCGGAAAAACTTTCATGACGGAAAATGACGTCATAGGGTCCAGTCGAATCGTCTTGAGCCAAGGAATCAGAGGAAACAAGAATTTCGTTTCTAGGACCTACGGATCAGAAGTTATAAGCAAAAACATAAGTGCAACTTTGGACTGTTGGTGGCGCTAGAGGGTTAGAGATAGAGACTCCAAATTTGCTGTGGGGACACATTGGACTGTCCTTTATCAGTGTGCCAAATTTCATAACTTTCCTACGTACGGTTCTATGGGCTGCCATAGACCGCAATGGCGGAAGAAGAACCAGAATAACTAATAATAATAATAAATATAGCTGCAAGCAGCAATGCCGGGGTCAAGCCGAAAAGGGCACAGAAGGATGTAAAGTTGCGTTTGGATAAGCAGACTGAAGAACCTAGGTAAACCTAATGATTTCAGATGAAAAAATGCAAAGGTAATCAACAAAAATAATCTATATTCTTGTCTACTGCAACTGTCCTTCGGTTATTGACAATCATGGAACATTAGAGCACTGAAGGACATGTATGTGATGCTTACAGTGGGCAAACATGGGTCACAGCATGTTACAACAAGTTAAAAGAGTCAAAAGAGACCATCCCCATGTCTCTGTGATGTTCTGATACAGAGAAAAAGCTCTTGCAAAAACAGTTGATAACGTATTCTCATTGGTTGCTAGAGAGTAAATGGACATCCTCTAGTGATTATAGTCAAAGCCATGAAAGGAATAATCCATGATGACTCATGGTTTTAGATGTGTTGTTGCAGTAGTTTTAGGCAAAAAATGCCATATTCTATCTCAAAACCAGTAGGTGGCGCAATGACAAAATTCGTGCATGCAACCTCAGGTCATAAATGTGTTACATTTAGCTAGTTTTATGACTATACACTTTAGTTTAGTGAAGAAACAGTTGTATGACCATAGGGTGGCTTGATTTCAAAGGTTTTGTTCAATTATAAGGCCAACTAGTGGTGCAACCATACAATTTTTTTTGTGTAGCCTCAGACTGTGGTCGTACATCAGCGTATCAAATATGGTGAAAAAATCTCTTTGCGTTACGAAGTTATAACCATTTATGTGTAAAAACACAAAATTTAAAGGTAATTTTTCGTTTTTTGCAATTTTCGGCCATTTCTGATGAAAATTTTAATATAGTGCCAATAGAACTTTTTGTTCAGAAGGTAATGCAATATTCTTCCTATGATGTTTTCGAGTCGATCAGAATTACGCTCGCGGAGATATTCGCGCATGTTTTTTAAGTGCTGTTTTGCTGCGCAGGGCTAACCGTAAGGCGAAAACTGGCATGTTTGGCATCGTTGGACTCGGCGACTATTCAGGACTCCTAAAAATCAAGTCCCGTCAAAATACGTTGATCACAGCCAAAGTTATAGGTGTAAAAAACATCTGTCTGGCCACTAGGTGGCGCTGCGACGAAACAGTGCATGCACACTCAGTTCCTGACTGGCATCACAAGTACCAAGTGTCGTGTCAATAGGCCTAAGTTTGACGAAGATACAGCCTAAAATCTGTTTTTTTGCGCTCTACGAAAATTTTGTTGACGCGCTATACGACAACGGATTGGTTTATCGAAATTCTTTTGATAACTTTTTGCCGTGAGGGTCTCTAGATGCTACATACCAATTTTCGCGGCAATCGGGTAAAAACTCTAGGACGAGTTCGCAAAAGTAGGTTTTACGAATAATTCAAAATGGCGGAAAAAATTTCATGACGGAAAATGACGTCATAGGGTCCAATCGAATCGTCTTGAGCCAAGGAATCAGAGGAAACAAGAATTTCATTTCTAGGACTTACGGATCAGAAGTTATAAGCAAAAACATAAGTTCAACTTTGGACTGTTGGTGGCGCTAGCGGGTTAGAGATAGAGACTCCAAATTTGCTGTGGGGACACATTGGACTGTCCTTTATCAGTGTGCCAAATTTCATAACTTTCCTACGTACGGTTCTATGGGCTGCCATAGACCGCAATGGCGGAAGAAGAAGAATAACTAAATATAGCTGCAAGCAGCAATACCGGGGTCAAGCCGAAAAGGGCACAGAAGGGTGTAAAGTTGAGTTTGGATAAGCAGACTGAAGAACCTAGGTAAACCTAATGATTTCAGATGAAAAAATGCAAAGGTAATCAACAAAAATAATCTATATTCTTGTCTACTGCAACTGTCCTTCGGTTATTGACAATCATGGAACATTAGAGCACTGAAGGACATGTATGTGATGCTTACAGTGGGCAAACATGGGTCACAACATGTTACAACAAGTTAAAAGAGTCAAAAGAGACCATCCCCATGTCTCTGTGATGTTCTGATACAGAGAAAAAGCTCTTGCAAAAACAGTTGATAACGTATTCTCATTGGTTGCTAGAGAGTAAATGGACATCCTCTAGTGATTATAGTCAAAGCCATGAAAGGAATAATCCATGATGACTCATGGTTTTAGATGTGTTGTTGCAGTAGTTTTAGGCAAAAAATGCCATATTCTATCTCAAAACCAGTAGGTGGCGCAATGACAAAATTCGTGCATGCAACCTCAGGTCATAAATGTGTTACATCTAGCTAGTTTTATGACTATACACTTTAGTTTAGTGAAGAAACAGTTGTATGACCATAGGGTGGCTTGATTTCAAAGGTTTTGTTCAATTATAAGGCCAACTAGTGGTGCAACCATACAATTTTTTTTGTGTAGCCTCAGACTGTGGTCGTACATCAGCGTATCAAATATGTTGAATAAATCTCTTTGCGTTACGAAGTTATAACCATTTATGTGTAAAAACACAAAATTTAAAGGTAATTTTTCGTTTTTTGCAATTTTCGGCCATTTCTGATGAAAATTTTAATATAGTGCCAATAGAACTTTTTGTTCAGAAGGTAATGCAATATTCTTCCTATGATGTTTTCGAGTCGATCAGAATTACGCTCGCGGAGATATTCGCGCGTGTTTTTTAAGTGCTGTTTTGCTGCGCAGGGCTAACCGTAAGGCGAAATCTGGCATGTTTGGTATCGTTAGACTCGGCGACTATTCAGGACTCCTAAAAACCAAGTCCCGTCAAAATACGTTGATCACAGCCAAAGTTATAGGTGTAAAAAACATCTGTCTGGCCTTTAGGTGGCGCTGCGACGAAACTGTGCATGCACACTCAGTTCCTGACTGGCATCACAAGTACCAAGTGTCGTGTCAATAGGCCTAAGTTTGACGAAGATACAGCCTAAAATCTGTTTTTTTGCGCTCTACGAAAATTTTGTTGACGCGCTATACGACAACGGATTGGTTTATCGAAATTCTTTTGATAACTTTTTGCCGTGAGGGTCTCTAGATGCTACATACCAATTTTCGCGGCGATCGGGTAAAAACTCTAGGACGAGTTCGCAAAAGTAGGTTTTACGAATAATTCAAAATGGCGGAAAAAATTTTATGACGGAAAATGACGTCATAGGGTCCAATCGAATCGTCTTGAGCCAAGGAATCAGAGGAAACAAGAATTTCATTTCTAGGACGTACGGATCAGAAGTTATAAGCAAAAACATAAGTTCAACTTTGGACTGTTGGTGGCGCTAGCGGGTTAGAGATAGAGACTCCAAATTTGCTGTGGGGACACATTGGACTGTCCTTTATCAGTGTGCCAAATTTCATAACTTTCCTACGTACGGTTCTATGGGCTGCCATAGACCGCAATGGCGGAAGAAGAATAACTAATAATAAATATAGCTGCAAGCAGCAATGCCGGGGTCAAGCCAAAAAGGGCACATAAGACAGTAAAGTTGAATTCGGATGAGCAGTTTAAAGAACCTAAGAAAATCTCTTGATTTCAGACTAAGTAATATAACAGTTATCAGCAAAAAGCTGTGTTTTCATTCAGTGCAATCTCTCCCTCTCTTCTCGAGGAGCATTGACAACTAGAACACTGAAGAAAATGTGAGTGGTGCTTGCAGTGGCAATTCTCAGCTCACAAAATGTTACAGTGGTGTTAATGAGTCAAAAGAGACCACCCCCATGTCTCTACGATGTTCTGATGCAGAGATATAGCTCTTGTAAAAAGGATTGATAAGGTATCCTAATTGGTTGCTAAGGAATTAATTGGCATGCACCAATGATCTCCAAGCCATGAAAGAATAATACATGATGACCTAAGATTTAAGATGTACTGTTGGAGTAGTTTTAGGCAAAAATACCATATTTCTATCTCAAAACCACTAGCTGGCGCAATGACAAAGTTGTGCATGCAACCTCAGTTCATAACTGTGTTACATCTAGCTAGTTTTATGACTATACACTTTAGTTTAGTGAAGAAATAGTTGTATGACCATAGGGCTTGCTTGATATGTAAGATTTTGTTCAATTATAGGGCCACCTAGTGGTTCAGGCATACCAATTTTTTTGTGTGGCCTCAGACTCTGCTCATACATCAGCGTATCAAATCTGGTGAAAAAATCTCTTTTCGTTGCGAAGTTATAACCATTTAAGTGTAAAAACCACAAAATCTAAAGGTAATTTTTCGTTTTTTGCAATTTTCGGCCATTTCTGATAAAAATTTTAATATAACGCCAATAGAACTTTTTGTTCAGAAGGTAACGCAATGTTCTTCCTATGGTGTTTTCGAGTCGATCGGAATAACGCTCGCGGAGATATTCGTGCGTGTTTTTTAAGTGCTATTTTGCTGCGCAGGGTTAACCGTATGACGAATCCTGGCATGTTTGGTATCGTTGGACTCGGCGACTACTCAGGACTCCAAAAAATCAAGTCCCGTCAAAATACATTGATCGCAGCCAAAGTTAAAGGTGTATAAATCATCTGTCTGGCCACTAGGTGGCGCTGCGACGAAACTGTGCATGCACCCTCAGTTCCTGACTGGCATCACAAGTACCAAGTGTCATGTCAATAGGCCTAAGTTTGACGAAGATACAGCCTAAAATCAGCTATTTTGCGCTATACGTAAAATTTGTTGACATGCTATACGACAACGGATTGGTTTATCAAAATTCTTTTAATAACTTTTTGCCGTGAGGGTCTCTAGATGCTACATACCAATTTTCGTGGCAATCGGACAAAAGCTCTAGGACGAGTTCGAAAAAGTAGGTTTTACGAATAATTCAAAATGGCGGAAAAATTTTCATGACGGAAAATGACGTCATAGGGTCCAATCGAATCGTCTTGAGCCAAGGAATCAGAGGAAACAAGAATTTCGTTTCTAGGACTTACGGATCAGAAGTTATAAGCAAAAACATAAGTTCAATTTTGGACTGTTGGTGGCGCTAGCGGGTTAGAGATAGAGACTCCAAATTTGCTGTGGGGACACATTGGACTGTCCTTTATCAGTGTGCCAAATTTCATAACTTTCCTACTTACGGTTCTATGGGCTGCCATAGACCGCAATGGCGGAAGAAGAAGAAGAAGAAGAAGAAGAAGAAGCAGAAATATAGCTGCAAGCAGCAATCACCGGGGTCAAGCCAAAAAGGGCACAGCAGAACGTAAAGTTGACTTCGGATGAGCAGTTTAAAGAGTCTAGGAAAATCTCTTGATTTCAGACAAAACAATATAACAGTTATCAGCAAAAAAGCTGTGTTCTCATTTAGTGAAATCTCTCCCTCTCTTTCGACGAGCATTGATAACCAGAACACTGACGTTAAAATGAGTGGTGCTTGCAGTGGCAATTCTCAGCTCTCAAAATGTTACAGTGTTGTTAATGGCAAGGCAAGGCAAGGCAAGGCAAGTTTATTTGTATAGCACATTTCATACACAAAGGTCATTCAAAGTGCTTTACACAGAAATGAGAAAACAATATATAAAAAAGAAAATGTAAAAATAAGATTTACACGATAAGATCACAATAAAGACAAAGATACATGAGAATTTAAAATAACAATTAAAGAAAATAAATGTGATTTTAATAAAACAGTTTTAAATGTTAAAAAGAATAAAACAGGAGTAAAGTGACTTGAGTTAAAGGTGCAGTCAGTGTGAAGCAGCACAGTGATCATTCAGTAAATGCAGAGTTAAACAGATGTGTTTTTAATCTAGATTTAAAAGTGTTTACTGTTGAAGCACATCTGATCTCTTCTGGAAGTTGATTCCAGCTAGAGGTGGCATAAAAGCTAAATGCTGACGCACCTTGTTTTGAGTGAACCCTTGGTATTTCTAACTGACCTGATCCTAATGATCTGAGTAATCTGTTAGGTTTATATTCAGTTAGCATATCTGTCATGTATTTGGGTCCTAAGCCATGAAGTGATTTATAAACGAGTAACAATACTTTAAAGTCTATTCTAAATGTAACAGGAAGCCAGTGTAAGGACCTGAGGACTGGAGTGATGTGCTCAGATTTTTTGGTTCTGGTCAGAATTCTGGCAGCAGCGTTCTGTATTAGCTGCAGCTGTCTAATGGTCTTTTTGGGGATCCCAGTAAGGAGTCCATTGCAGTAATCCAC